>NC_134359.1:67950749-68110749 GCF_048569485.1 Anomaloglossus baeobatrachus | reverse complement strand
TTAATTGACGGGTAGGGGCCATCATGTTGACTGTATGGTTTGTATTGGGGCTCACAATATGAATCCCCAATCTGTATGTCTTTGGAATGTGAGAGGAAACTGAAGAACCCAGAGGAAACTCACACAAACACAGGGATTCCTTGCAGATGTTGTCTTGGAGGGATTTGAACCGAGGAACCCAGCACTGCAAAGCAACAGTGCTAACCACTGAGCCACCATGTGGCCCTATATATAGTACATTGCTAGCCACTGTGATGCCCTATATATAGTACAGTGATAACCACTGAGCAACCGAGATGCCCTATATATAGTACAATGTTAACCACTGAGCCACCACACTGCCCTATATATACTACAATGCTAACCACTGAGCCAACAAGATGCCACATATATAGTACAGTGCTAACCACTGAGCTGCCCTATATATAGTAGTGATAACCAGTGAGCCACCAAGATGCCCTATATATAGTACAGTGCTAGCCACTGTGCTGCCCTATATATAGAACAGTGATAACCACTGAGTCACCGTGCTGCCAAAAATGGTTGTGATTGTGCCCCCTCCTGTGAGCAGGGCTGACACCAGGAATTTCAGGGCCCCAAAATGGAAAAAAAATTTGGGCCCTATTGAGACTCCTTTCGGGCTTCACCCCTCAAACAGTCCACAGTTCTACCACCCACTCTCAGTAAAACTCAAGCATTTGTAAGTAAACAGACTGCATATATATCTATAAAATATAATATAGAGACTTCTGCTGGCTGTATATACAATAGAGGCTGCTATGGGCTGTATACAAAATACAGGCTGCGGCAGACGGTATACACAATTAAGGCTGCTGCTGCTGGCTGTATACAAAATACAGGCTGCGGCAGACTGTATACACAATAGAGGCTGCTGCTGCTGACTGTATACCCAATTGAGGCTGGTGCTGTGGGCTGTAAACACAATAGTGGCTGTTGCTGACGGTATACACAATAGAGGCTACTGCTGTGGGCTGTATACACAATACAGGCTGCTGCGGGCTGTATTCACAATAGAGGCTGCTGCAAGCTGTATACACAATAGAGGCTGCTGCGGGCTGTATACACAATAGAGGCTGCTGCTGCAGGCTGTATACACAATAGAGGCTGCTGCTGCAGGCTGTATACACAATAGACGCAGCTGCTGCAGGCTGTATACACAATAGAAGCTGCTGCTGGCGGTATACACAATAGAGGCTTCTGCTGCTGGTTGTGTACATAATAGAGGCTGCGGGCTGTATATAGTGTTATATAGTGTATACACAGCACTATACTGTACATTCATCCCCATTATATACATATAGTATACACAGACACACTAATACAGGACATAGTGTGGGCCTGTATATACAGTATGGCGCTGTGTATGAGCTGGGAACATGAGTCGGAAGACAGACAAACAGAGATCATACTCACAGACCACTGGCGGCTCTGAAGCTCAAATCCTGGAGTACTCTGCGGTGACGTCTGATTTGTACTGCGCATGGCAGTCTATTTAGCGCATGCACAGTACAAACCTCCCTCACGAGGAAAAGAAGGCTGGCTGGCAGTGTCTCGTGTCACTAAAAATATCAGACTCGGCCGTCCCCCTCTGCTTTGTGCAGCCGTGACAGTGGCTGGAGTGGGGCCCAGAGAAGAGGTAGGAGGGTGGGGCCCGAGGGGCAAAGTAGAGCCTGGTGAAGAGGTGGATGGGGCCTGGGTCCTTAATATCATGAGGCGTAAAGTACTTAACCCAGAGGGCGGGCCCCCCTTCACTGGGCCCCATACAGCAGTAAGGGTAGTAATGCCCTTATGGTGGCTCTGCCTGTGAACATTGCTGATTTTTATTACTTTAGAATTTCTTATGTCATTAGTTGTCAGTGTTTGGTATTTCTCTAATGGCAAAAGGACTGGCAGCCTCTCCTAAATGTCAGCTGTCACCAGTTTCATCAATCTAGAGGGCGAAGATGGGTCTCACAAAAATTCACCCTCCATCTCTATGCCCTGATTGCTCAGGCCAACTTTCAGGCAGATTCCGGATGGCGGCCTTCCCCTTAGCTGTGTTTTTTTATTTGTTTTTTTTTTTCTACAAATCTGAAATACAGTAATAAGCTATCAATTACAATATGAATTTGTCAAGTTTTGTTCTGTATCCCCAGGAACACTTTCAGCATTGCACAGATTGACATTTCACATTTAGCTGATAACTATTAATTAATATGTATGGCGCTAACTGCACGGCTGAAAATAGCAGATAGAAGTATAGTAAAGGAAAAATGGGACATCACAGTGAAAATATAAATTAATAGTTGTGGTACGAACTACATGATTGTCAAAAATATGATTGACAGCTACGGATACGGCATGGAGAGGAAAATGTCTGATGAAATCATGAGAACGACTACAAAAAGTGGGGCCTTTAGGGAAATTTTGAAAGGGTCCCCCCCAGATACACTTTACTGCTGAGTCACAATACTGTACATAAAAAGTTTTTGGAGGGCAAACAGATTAGTTTCATTCTTAGTGCAACACAATTATGTTGCTTTACTGCGTCACACACTTTCTTAGTGCCCTTTTTTTGTGGCATACAGTAATAGTGCCCATGACATGGATTTGATTCTATTGGTGCCCAATCACAGTAATAATGTCCCCATATTACCCCACACAGTAGTGGTGCTCCTTAGTTATTTACACATATAATATGATGTTGGCTTACTAGTTTCCCATGCAAAGAATGACGACCCCTTGTTGCCTTCGCTCTATGACACTCCCTTAGTGCCTATACACAGTAGTGCCCATACACAATAGTGCCCCCACAAAGTACAAAGGTTATTTTGTGTCCCCATAAAGACAATATCCCTGAATTTGCATTGTATATAGTATGAGACTTTATTAGTGCTCGCACAAAGCATGAATCCCTTTTTGTACCACCCACGAATTGTATCCCTTATGCCCACACACACAATTTAATGTTGCTTCAGCGCCCCTACATATCATAAATAGTATATTGTTCCCCTAGTGTCCACACACAGTGTCATGCTCTAATAATTCTTCCACAAAGGATGATGACCCTTTTGTGACCACTAGCTGGTAAATTGACCCAATTGTGCCCCCTTCACATTATAAGCCCCCCACACAGTATAATGTACCCTTATTATTCCCCACCCAATACGATGCTCTGTCAGTGCCCCGCCCCCCAGATATAAATGCACCTTTAAAAAATGAACATGATTTTGTGCTCAACTTGTCCCATTCCCACAATGACTTGATAAGCTTCTTCGACCATTACAGCTGGTGATTTAGTGCAGGTAGGTACAATGCCCTCACTGTATCACTCTGGCCTGAGCTGCCGTTACATTCATAGGTCACGGAGTGAATGGTGAAGCAAGGAACTGTTGGCGGCTCCCTGCTCCTGCATTGTATTGAACAGTATTTTTTCCTCTAAGAATGCCGGTACAGTTAAAAGTGGTGATGGACCGCCCAAGACCCGGTACAGTAGCTATGGGGGCAGTTATATCGATGTCACTGCAAAGCTAATGTGTAAATTAGTTAAAAGGTAGATATGGGAACAAAGCAATGCCCTCTCTATCTGTCACAATGACCATGAGATAGTAGGGAACTGGGGCTCCTATACTACCCCTCAAGGTAGGGAGCGCTATGCTATACCTGATGGTGGAAAGGCCTGAGTCTCCTTCCTGATCCTGCTCCTTACCAATCATGATCGGACAGGAGTGAGATGAAACCCACAGATATGAACATACAAGGGAAAAGCAAAACTCTGTCACATAGCACACACACAAAGGTTCAGACAAAACAGATTCAGTAGGAAAAAGAAGAGCAGTAAGGAAACTACAAAACAACAGGGGTTAACTCCACAACCACACCAAGCAATTAGCACTAGTTTCACCAGTAAGTCTGCAACACCACACCTCATAGACCAACATAGACAAACTATAGCTGGCATGGATGGAAGGATTCCACCAGCATAAACTGGAGGGGTGCAGATGTGATAGGCCTCCCCACAACATGTGATCAAAGGAGCAAGAAGACCAGTAGAAATTAACTATTGTTAGCCTGCCTGTGAATCAGCACACAACAGGTAGATGCTCGAGTCTGCCTGTGTTGATCCTAGACAGCAGAGAAACCATGAGGTGGTGGAGGGTCAGAATGTGCAATGTAAACAGAGCCCGATGTCACCATGACAGTTGGTGAAGTTTGTGCAAAACTCCGTATTACAGTATCAGCATATTTCTAAAGTTCGAAGCCCATGTACCTTCCTTCCACTTTGTATGTGGGTTTTTTTTTTTTAATGAGCTCCTGCTGCTTCTCCTGACATTTCTGTTCCAGTTAATGCAATATGTATAATTGTGTTGTGCTTATTTTTCCAACAAATGTATTCATAAATGACCATTCCCAGGTTATAGGGCTGACAGTGATGGCACTGACCGGACAGTGTGGGGGCCTGCACTGACACCTCCAATAAATAACACCATATTGTCATTCCATTCTGAAATTTCTAGTAGGAATAACTGCAATACAGAATTATAATAAAAATGATCCAGAATGGTCATATTACGGGGAATATAAGTATTTACTAATGCAGACCTGTATAGGGAGCCGAAAACTCCTCTTTAAACATTCCCCTCCCCAAAAAAACAACCATTAGTGTTGTCAGAAATGTGCTCCAAAAACATCGCTTTTACCGTCATTGAAAACGGTTTGTGATTTTAACTTTTCACATCCTCGGCTCATTGTCCTGGTGTCACCTGGTCCCTGGTGTCCGGCTGTCACTTGCCCCTCTATACTCCTGTGCCGGGATTGTATTGTCTCCTGGCAGCCCCATTCTCTTCTCCACTGACATTAGCAGAGATCAATAAGGCAGTGGAAAACATTGCAGCTGTGACCTGTCCAGCATCTCTAATTTAAATAAAATGTGAGTTGAGGTTAGCAGCCTTGCCGTTGGCTGTTGGGCTCACATAAAACTGGCCATTTTTGTGTGCTAAGTATGTCAATTTTTACATGTTTTCCATAGCAGTAATGCATATTTATATTTCTACTAGAAGGTGGCCCGATTCTACGCATCGGGTATTCTAGAATTTACGTATTGTGTAGTTCATGTATGATTTTTGTTATATATATAGATGTTGTTGTGTGTAGTTACCAAGTGTTTGTGTAGGGCGCTGTACATGTTCTGAGTGTCGCGGGGGGTGAGAGCGGTGTTGTATGTGTGTTGCGTGTGTTGCGTTGTTTGTGGAGCGCTGTGTGTCTGTAGCGTTGTGTGTGTGTGTGTGTTGTGCGGTTTGTGTGGGTGTGGTGTGTTTTGGGGGGAGGTATGTTTTGAGCAATGTGTGTGTTGTGCAGTATGTGCGTATATTTGTGTGTGCAGCGTTGTCTGTGTGTGTGGGTGTCTGTGTAGGGCGTTGTTTGTGATTCCTAGTGTGTGTGTGTTGTGCAGTGCGCGTGTGTGTGTGTGTTGGGGGGAGGTGTGCACCTCCCATCGTGCTCCATCCCCCATGCTGCGCACCCCCCATCGTGCTGCATCCCCCATGCTGCGCACTCCCAAACGTGCTCCATCCGCCATGCTGCGCACTCCCAAACGTGGTCCATCCGCCATGCTGCGCACTCCCAAACGTGCTCCATCCGCCATACTGCGCACTCCCCATCGTGCTGCATCCCCCATGCTGCGCACTCCCAAACGTGCTCCATCCGCCATACTGCGCACTCCCCATCGTGCTGCATCCCCCATGCTGCGCACTCCCAAACGTGCTCCATCCGCCATACTGCGCACTCCCCATCGTGCTCTATCCGCCATGCTGCACACTCCCAAACGTGCTCCATCCGCCATGCTGCGCACTCCCAAACGTGCTCCATCCGCCATGCTGCGCACCCCCTATCATGCTCCATCCGCCATGCTGCGCACTCCCAAACGTGCTCCACCCGCCATGCTGCGCACTCCCAAACGTGCTCCATCCGCCATGCTGCGCACTCCCAAACGTGCTCCATCCGCCATGCTGCGCACTCCCAAACGTGGTCCATCCGCCATGCTGCGCACTCCCAAACGTGCTCCATCCGCCATGCTGCGCACTCCCAAACGTGCTCCATCCGCCATACTGCGCACTCCCCATCGTGCACCATCCGGCATGCTGCGCACTCCCAAACGTGCTCCATCCGCCATGCTGCGCACTCCCAAACGTGCTCCATCCGCCATGCTGCGCACTTCCAAACGTGCTCCATCCGCCATGCTGCGCACTCCCAAACGTGCTCCATCCGCCATGCTGCGCGCTCCCAAACGTGGTCCATCCGCCATGCTGCGCACTCCCAAACGTGCTCCATCCGCCATGCTGCGCACTCCGAAACGTGCTCCATCCGCCATACTGCGCACTCCCAAACGTGCTCCATCCGCCATACTGCGCACTCCCCATCGTGCACCATCCGGCATGCTGCGCACTCCCAAACATGCTCCATCCGTCATGCTGCGCACTCCCAAACGTGCTCCATCCGTCATGCTGCGCACTCCCAAACGTGCTCCATCCGCCATGCTGCGCACTCCCAAACGTGCTCCATCCGCCATGCTGCGCACCCCCCATCATGCTCCATCCGCTTAGGAGTGCGCAGCATGCCGGATGGTGCACGATGGGGAGTGCGCAGTATGGCGGATGGAGCACGTTTGGGAGTGCGCAGCATGGCGGATGGAGCACGTTTGGGAGTGCGCAGCATGGCGGATGGACCACGTTTGGGAGTGCGCAGCATGGCGGATGGACCACGTTTGGGAGTGCGCAGCATGGCGGATGGACCACGTTTGGGAGTGCGCAGCATGGGGGATGCAGCACGATGGGGAGTGCGCAGTATGGCGGATGGAGCACGTTTGCTCAGCCTCTCTCCTTCCAGCCTCCCTCAGCATCAGCCCCCCCCTCCCAGCCTTCCCCAAGATCAGCCTCTCTGCTCCCAGCCTCCTCCAGCACGCCGTGCTCCTCTGCCGACACTCACCCACACCCGATCGCATCCACTCACCCACACAACCGATCGCATCCACTCACCCACACAACCGATCGCATCCACTCACACACACAACCGATCGCATCCACTCACACACACAACCGATCGCATCCACTCACACACACACCCGATCGCATACACTCACACACACACCCGATCGCATACACTCACACACACACCCGATCGCATACACTCACACACACACCCGATCGCATACACTCACACACACCCGATCGCATACACTCACACACACACCCGATCGCATACACTCACACACACCCGATCGCATACACTCACACACACAGACACTGACGATATTGCACATACGCGCTGATACTCACAACATCCGGGGATATCACATGCTTCTGGCCATGTGATCCTCCGTCAGGTCCTGGAAGCTCACAGCACAATATCGCCGCCGAGAAGCAAGCGATATCCCAGGATGTTGTGAGTATGTGGATGCGATGTGATGTGTGTATGTGAGTGAGTGTGATCTGATTTGTGTGTGTGTGTGTGTGTGTGCTGTTATGTGTGTGTGCTGTTATGTTATGTATGTTCTGCAGCTGCAGGACCTTGATGTGTGGATGCGATGTGATGTGTGTGTGAGTGTGAGCCGGTGTACACTGGTAACTATGATACACATCGGGTAACTAAGGGACCTTAGTTACCCGATGTGTATAATGGTTACCAGCTTTCACGGCCTCCGTTAAGATCCCAGCATCGCAAGGTTATGTCTGGCGCTGCTGGGATCCTGACGGAGCCGGTGTAGAAGCAAGCGATATCCCAGCATGTTGTGAGTGTGTGGATGTGATGTGTGAGAGTGAGAGTGAGTGTGAGTGTGATCTGATGTGTGTGTGTGTACTCACCTGGGAATCGGAGCCCCGTGTCAGTTGGGCCACAGCGAGCGTGCATTGCGTGAGGGGGCGGGGCCTGCAGAGAGCCGGGGCGAGAGGCCAATCCGTGTGGGGGGGCGGGGCCATGGCGAGCCCAGCGGCCAATCAGCTTTGTGTCACCGTAAGGACACAATTTCGGAGCATGACAGACAGACAGACAGATAGACAGACAGACAGACAGACAGAATAAGGCAATTATATATATAGATATTCATTGTTACACATATCATAGCACTACAGAGTGCAACTGTCTGTTGTTGCTATATTTTATGCTCAGTATGCACCTGTTCACATTAAAAGTTAGGAAGTCACACAGTCTTTTGTGTTAGAATATAAGGTTAGCAGAGCAGACATTAGGTATGGCAAAGGGTATTTTCAGGCTGTTATGATAGGATTGAAGATGAAATTTTTTTGGATAAGAAGACAAATGAGCACACAACATTCATTCATTTATTCATTCACATTTCATAGTCCTCAAGATAGAAGCCAAGTAGCTAAGTATACACAATCTGCCGTTACCACCCCCCCAAAGTGAAAAACTAAGTACACCTCTTTGAACGCTATAGTTTTATGTATCAGGTCCTAATAATAGAAAAAAAAACAACTTAGAAGGTATAAAAATTAGACAAATATAGCCTAACATGAAAAACAACATATAACAGATTACACTGTGTGATTAGTTATTTAACAAAAACTATTCCATAGGAATTTAGAGGGTTACTAACAGCCAGGGGGCTAATGAAATCCCCTTGATTAAAGGGGTTGTCCACGACTCCGACAATCTCTGCTGAATACAACGGTTTCCCACACTTGAAATAATAACACTGTCACGGTCGCCTCTTAAGCTGGGTTCACACATAGCGACAGCAACAACGAGGTCGCTGTTACGTCACCATTTTCTGTGACGTAGCAGCGACCTTGTAAGTCGCTGTTATGATCACTGCTTAGCTGTCAAACACAGCAGAAGCAGCAGCGATCATAACGACACACGTTGCTGTGCTACATATGCAGAGAGCAGGGAGCCGCGCACACTGATTAGCGCTGGCTCCCTGCACTCCTAGCTACAGTACACATCGGTTCATTTCCCGACATGTACTGCAGCTACATGTGCAGAGAGCAGGGAACCGTCACTGGCAGCAAGAGCAGCAGACGCTGGTAACGAAGGTAAATATCGGGTAACCAGGGAAAGGTCTTCCCTTGGTTACCCGATGTTTACCCTGGTTACAGATTACCGCAGCTGCCAGATGCCGGCTCCTGCTCCCTGCTCGCTTCATTTCGTCGCTCTCTCGCTGTCACACACAGCGATGTGTGCATCACAGCGGGAGAGCGACGACGTCGTCTGAGGTGTTGGTGTGTGTGAAGGTAGCTTGTGTTGTTAATACTCGTTTCTGTGATTCCCCTCCCTGTACACCTTTTGTTGTCCCCTATTGTTGGTATTAGGTGTGAGTGAGTTTTGTTGTACCCCTGTCTGTTAGTTTTGTCTGTGGGGATTTCCACTTCTGTCCTTGCCTTTCCCCTTGGGTAGTGGGTTGTGGAGGGGGAGTCTTACCATAAGGTACAAGGACAGGAGATAGGGTGACGTTGGGGGCGCAGGCCTCGCTACCATTAAGCATACCCCTGTGTAGAGAGAAAGCCTAGGGTACGCTTGGTCTTCGGGTCAGCGTAGGGTTCCCCATCCAATCGCCCCCCTATTCATGTCACTCTGCGTGACAAAGACTTGTACTCACCTCTAATGCCGGTGCTATTCCAGCGGTGTCGGCACTACCTCTCCCAGGATCATGTAACATTGGCGGCCAATCACTATCGTTTACATCTGGAGGACGTGAGAGGGCAGCAGCAGCACTCATTTCCTCCAGATATATTTGTCCAAAGGCAGGGAGAGTGAAGCCAGCGCTGATTGGCTGCAGGGATTGCATGACATAACAGTGTCACACAATCCCTGAAGAGACAGTGCGGACATCGCTGGAACAGCACTGACACCGGAGGCGAGTATAATAGCTGTTATTTCACTAGGTAAAAACTTAAAGTGAACCTGTCAGGTGTAATATGCACCCAGAACCACGAGCAGTTCTGGGTGCATATTGCTAATGCCCACCTAACCGTCCCTGTATACACTAGTATAGATAAAGAGATCTTTAGAAAAATTATTTTTAAAGATCTTTTACCGTATGCTATCGAGCGAGAAGACTAGTCCCCTGGGCTTTAATTCCCTGACCAGTCACCCCCATTAGCATGTTAGTACGCCTCTATGGGTGTGCTAACATACTAATGTATACACAGCGTCAGAGGATGATCTCACTCAGCGTCCCACGGGGGATTTCGGTTCAGTGTGCATGATCCCGGAGTTTGGATCATGCAAACTATGAAGTCGGGTGTACGCGTCCTGGCGTCAAAATGAAGTAGTGCACATGACCCAAACTCCGGGGTCATGTGCACTGAGCCGAAATCCCGTCAGACACGATGGCGGCAGAGAGGTGAGAGAGATCATCCTGTGACGCTTGGCATTCATTAGCATGTTAGTATATCCTCAGGGGCGTACTAACATGCTAATGGAGCCGACTGGCCGGGGAACTAACGCCCAAGGGACTAGTCCACTCGCTCATTAGCATACGGTAAAAGATCTTTAGAAATACTTTTTCTAAAGATCTCTTTATCTATGCCAGTGTATACAGGGACGGTTAGGTAGGAATTAACAATATACACCAACAACTGCTCGTGGTCCTGGGTGCATATTGCACCTTACAGGTGCCCTTTAAGGATTCAGAAAGTGTTGTCCAAGTACTGGACAAACCCTTTAAATATGAGCATTTTGCCAATTCTGCAAACTACCAGTAAAAGAATTTCTCCTGCTCCTACCGAACACAAATTAGCATTCGTGAGGTTTAGCCATTTTTTTTTTTTTGAAAAAAAACCTCTTTTTGTAGCAGCTTCTTTGTACCAGCCCTTCCATAAAAAAGTAAAAGGCAGCCAGGCCTTAGTTCCCTGCTGTGCAATCCTTCAAAGAGCCATACATCAAAACTGCAATGGTGCTGACAAAGAGGTGCAAACATTTACTTTAAATTTAATATCTCAATATAATCTTATATTGTCTTGCGAGTCAACATTTTTGCTTTTGTTTTCCCCTTCGCGATTTGTCCAATAATCGCACAATTCCGCTAATCTTGCCCATCTGCACACTATTCCGATAATCAAAGTATACACTAGATGTATATAATAGGCCCTTAGAAACTTTGCTTTAGAATAAAAGAGAGAAAAATATTACAAGGAGATGCCAAGGAAGAGAAATGTGGCTTATGCATATTACATGAATCCTAATTACACTAGGACAACACTGCACTGACATCTGTAGCCGGCGCGCTAGAATTCATCACCTAGAACAGAAGCCCTTTCTCTCTAAAATTAATTGGAACCTGGTTGTGCCACCATTTATAATCCGACCCAATTTATATTCTGCGGCCCATTTCAATTTTTGAAAATTAAAATCTCTTTTTAATAACGAAGTTCAAATCTTTTATGGCAGAATTGCTGGATATTATGTCCGACTGACACTAAAAGCAAAGTGCCCATCGGAGAATTGTGTATGGCCCTCTCATTTAAAAGGAGTTTTCATTTTTTATTAGGCCCTGTGCACACACTGCGGTTTTTGATGCAGTTTTTCAGAAATCTGCATGCCTTTCCTGAAGCTAGCAAAGTCTATGGGATTTTAGATTTGCTACGCACACAGTGCGTTTTTTTTCTGTGCGGTTTTGTTGCAGATTTTGATGCAGAAAAAAAATCTGTAGCATATCAATTATTGGTCAGGTTTAGCAGTGTTTTTTTTCACCCATTAAAGGGAACCTGTCGCCAGATTTTTCCCTATTAAACTAAAAGAATCCCATTCTGCAGCTCCTGGGCTGCATTCTATGAAGGTGCACCTTGGCCCTGATTCCCCTTCCAGACCCCAAAAATAACTTTATAAAACCTGGCCGTTAGGTATGCTAATTACCTGTGTTGGCCAGATGGGTGTGCTCATTTTCTGCACCTTTATCCCCCTCCTGCCGCTGATCGCCGTCCTCCTTCCTTGATTGACGGGATGACGCCTCTGTCATCCTCCTCGTTGCATTTTCAAATCTCGCGCTTGTGCAGTTAGGTCAGCTCGCACAAGCGCAGTTCGCTCTGCCATATCGCGGCCAAAGCAGAAAACATAGCTGCCCTAGCGTGCGCCGGTGAGCTAAATGCACAGGCACGAGATTATGGGCAGGTACGAGCATGGCGCTGGTGATTCCGGGCGTTTGATCCGTATCCAACACTTCAGAAAATAGAAAAAATAAAGGAAAAATAAAGAAAAATAAAAATTAAGCAACCGCTTCATACTTACAGAGACTCCAGCAGGCTGTACACTGCTCCTGTGGCCTCCTTGGACCGCTCATTTCATATGCATGGCTTACTGTTATGATCCGGAACCATGGAAGACCACCATAAATCATTGGTAAAAGGTGACAAGAGCATTGGCAACTAATCTGGCCGCCATCTCCTTACTAACCATCAACACTAGAAGTAGCCGAGGGGTGAACTAACATCCTGTGCACCGCGAACCCAGCCGGAGAACTAGCTATCCTAAAGGAAGGAAATATGAATAACTCTCTGCCTCAGAAAATAGATAAAGAATAGCAAGCCCCCCACATTCAAAGACTGCAGTGATATAGGAAAACACAATACACAGATAGATGATAGGATTAGCAAAAGGTGAGGCCCTACTGACTAAATAGGACAGGATAGGAAAGGGACTGATGGTGGCCAGAGAAAAACCCAACAAAATTCAAAAAACCTGATAGTACAAAAAGCCCTCAGATCACTAGATCTGAACACCGTCCTATACCAGGCGCTTTTGTCATACCAATGAACAGAAAGCAGGAACCATTACAAATTCAAGAGGCAACAAACACATGGACTTATAGGAGCAATACTCCAAACATAAACATAGCTGCAGGGAGCTTCCCAGCTAAGCAACTGAGAGGGAAGATTCCTGCATGCAAATAAACTGAAAACAACCACAGCAAATGACAAACTCAGATAAGAGCAAACAAAGAACAAATAAAGAGCCAAGCACTTATCTGGGGTAGATGTGGTCTGGAACAGGATGAAGCAGGCTAGTGAACACAGAACAACGGACATCCGGCATAGCCTGCTAGACCAGGGTTTAAATAGGCAGAGAGTTAGCAATGGAAACGCCCATTGCTCAACACACCTGGTCTCTGTCCAAACCATTCCTGGCCACAAGAGGTAGCTTCACAGCAGCCAAAGCATAACTGACATTCACAACAGGATTCCCTGCCAGCCTGGCCTCTTTGACTGCTTGCAGTCAGACGCACCCCCAGCCTGTGTGACGCATCTCCCTACATACAGTCACCGCTCATCACGGCTCATTTATTCTGCACTCACAGTGGGCAGCCATGCTGCTCTATAGCCGCTCTCTGTGACATTCAGACGTATCAGAGCTGAATAGTCGTGGGACCTCGTGTGGATTACTTCAGACCTGCAGAGTGTGTTGTGATTAATAAAGTGGTGAAAGAGGGTGGAATTTTGTATTTTATTCCAAATAAAGGATTTTTTCGGTGTTTGTGTTTGTATACTTTTATTTACAGACTAATGATGCGGGTGTCATTAAACACCTGCCATCATTAATCTAGGGCTTAGTGGCAGCTGTGTGCTGTTATTAACACCTTATTACCCCGATTGCCTTTGCATTTGGGAAGAGCGAGGTAAAGCTCTGGGATTCTCACCTATAATGGATATGACAATTCCAGGCAGCTAGATGGTGATATTTTTAGGCTGGACTTCCCCAGCCTGAGAATACAGCCCCAGCTGTCAGCTTTATCTTGGATAAGAAAATTGGGGGAGGACCGCATGTCGTTTTTTTTTAATTATTTACTTAAATAGTTTAAAAAA
The DNA here is from genome assembly GCF_048569485.1 of Anomaloglossus baeobatrachus. Taxonomy (NCBI): domain Eukaryota; kingdom Metazoa; phylum Chordata; class Amphibia; order Anura; family Aromobatidae; genus Anomaloglossus; species Anomaloglossus baeobatrachus. Next base: position 68,096,935 of record NC_134359.1, on the reverse strand, counting down.
AAAAAAAGCTGAATGCTGTTCCTCTTAGGCCAGAGTCACACTTGCGAGGGACTTGCACGAGTCTCGCATCGCATCACTCAGCACGGCCGCACACTCGTCTGACAGAAGTGCGTCGGCTGCATGTATTACTATGCAACTGCACGCTCGTGTTTGGAGAGCATCACTGGGCCGGGTGATGCGATACAAGACTCGCACAAGTGTGCCCTCCAGCCTTACGGTGTGCTCACAAGAACCTTATGGCTCGCACAAGTCTTGCATCGCATCAACTGGTAGCCGCACTCTCTCCGGACACGAGCGTCCAGCTGCATAGAACTACATGTAGATGCATGTTCCTGTCAGGAGAGTGTGCGGCTGCCGGGTGATGCGATGAGAGACTTGCACAAGTTTGTGACTCCAGCCTTATTTTGATACACAGCCATGATAAAGCCTGACAGCTGGGGGCTGCAGCCCTGGGCTTTATCTGTGCTGGTATACAGTGACCCTGCGCCGATTATTTTATTGATTCATTTATTTTTATACCCCAATACTCACCCGCAGACAGCTGCACTGCTTTTTCCCCCACCGGCCGTCCTGGCGCTTGTGATTAGTTGCAGTCAGCTGACACTCAGGGTGGGGGCGCGTCTAACTGCAACCAATTACATGCGCCGGTAGGCGGGGAAAGAGGTGGATATTCAGTGAGGGTTAATTGTCGGCTATGGAAGGGAAAGCGTGACCTGGAAGTAGCTTGCCACCATGACTGAGGTTCCATGAGAACACCGCGCGCGCCCCTACCCCCATATTCCTTCTACCAACATTTTTAATTTCCGTATTCTGGTTCCCATAGACTTATATGGGTACCAAATTCCAGACCGAATCCGGGTTTTCTTTTAAATCACAGCAGGGACTCGCCGGTCCTGGTTTTCTGCGAGTTCGACCAGCTCTAGTTGCGATAAATACTATAAATTGTGGGTAAAACAATTGGTGTACATCACGCAGTGCATTTGCTGAAAATAAACACTCAAAGTTTCTTCCATCCAGTATATCTCAGGAAATAACTTGTCAAAAAAAAAGAGAGGAGCTGATATTTTGTTTCTTGAAGCGGTCAAATCAAATATAACCCAAAGACATTTTATACGATTACAAGTAAAGCATCACAAGCGTGTCTGGAAGACCAGTCACGTCTCCGAAGACGCGAAACACCCACACAAACTGTGCACTTAAATGCCAACGCCGAGCCACATTCAGACTAAGTAGTTGGAAACGTTCAGCACTCGCGTACCTAGATCTGATGCACTGCGCAGCCGACGGGGATGAATATTCACACTCCCTACAGCTACTGACGTCAGCCGTAATGTGCCGTTACAATAGGATCATAAAGAGGCTCCATTATCACGCTTCTTGTGTGGGAGAGTTAGTTTTTAAATGTTTTTTTTATATAATGTGCCTTTCTTTTATAAATTATGTTTAACTATATTCACATATTGAGTTTGTCAGTTTCACTGGAAAAAAAAAAACAGGTGCACAAAGTGGAGGGGTCACACGAGACCCATGATGCAATTAAATGTGGCTCCCAGCTATTTAAAAAGAAAGGCGCAGGTTACTTGTCTACGGGGTACTTTGCACACTACGACATCGCAAGCCGATTGTTGCAATGCCGAGCGCGATAGTCCCCGCCCCTGTCGCAGCTGCGATCTCTTGTGATAGCTGCCGTAGCGAACATTATCGCTACGGCAGCTTCACATGCACTTACCTGCCCTGCGACGTCGCTCTGGCCAGTGACCCGCCTCCTTACTAAGGAGGCGTGTCGTGCGACGTCAGACGGCAGGCGGCCAATAGAAGCAGAGGGGCGGGGATGAGTGGGACGTAAACATCCCGCTCACCTCAGTCCTTCCGCATAGCCGGCGTGAGCCGCAGGATGCAGGTAGGAGATGTTCCTCGCTCCTGCGGCTTCTCACACAGCGATGTGTGCTGCCGCAGGAACGAGGAACATCGTACCTGTCGCTGCCGCGACATTATGGAAATGACTGACACTACACCGATGATACGATTTCGACGCTTTTGCGCTCGTTAATCATATCAAAAACGATTTACACACATCCGATGCCGACAGCGACGCGGAATGTGCGTCACTATCGATTTGACCCCACGGACATCGCAGCTGCGATGTCGTAGTGTGCAAAGTGCCCCTGAGTCTGGTGGATGCTCACTTGTCCAGGAGAAGAGAAGCAGCATGCAGTGCAAAAGTTTGGATGGGCGGGTAGTAATGATTCATTGAGTGGCCATATTGATAAGGTGCAATGCATTTTTTGGCACTCCAGAAAGAAATAGATGAGCTAGAGAGTAAAGGCCGCTTTACACGCTGCGATATCGTGACCGATATCGCTAGCGTGGGTACCCGCCCCCATCGGTTGTGCGACACGGGCAAATCGCTGCCCGTGGCGCACAACATCGCGCGGACCCGTCACACTACTTACCTGCTCTGCGACGTCGCTTGGACCGGTGAACCGCCTTCTTTCTAAGGGGGTGGTTCGTTCAGCGTCACAGCGACGTCACAGCTGCGTCACTGAACCGCCGTCCAATAGAAGCGGAGGGGCGGAGATGAGTGGCACGTAACATCCCGCCCACCTCCTTCCTTCCTCATTGCGGGTGGGAGGCAGGTAAGGAGAGGTTCCTCGTTCCTGCGGTGTCACACGTACCGATGTGTGCTGCCGCAGGAACGACATACTACATCGTTACTGCAGCAGCAACGATATTCGAGAATGGACCCCCATGTCACCGATGAGCGATTTTGCACGTTTTTGCGACGATGCAAAATCGCTCAAAGGTGTCACACGCAACAACATCGCTAAAGCGGCCGGATGTGCGTCACAAATTCCGTGACCCCAACGAGATTGCTTGAGCGATGTCGCAGCGTGTAAAGCGGCCTTTAGACTGCTTTAACAAATCCGTTTTTCCTCGTCAGGCACGATCCGGCAAAAAAACTGATGCGACAGATCAGCCGAAAAAAAAACGGATCCGTCGCATCAATTTTTTCCACGTGTTCCTTCCGTTTTTTGACGGATCCGTTGTGATGCTAAGCATGCTCAGTTCAAAAAATTGGATCCGTCATTGGATTCTGTCATATGAGGACGAATCCGGTGCCCATAGGCTTCCATTATACAACATGCCGGACGGCGCCGGATCCGTTTTATCCGAAATTCGCCGGATTGTGCCTGATGGCGAAAAATGGATGTGTGAAAGCAGCCTTAGGCTACTTTCACACATCCGGTTTTTGCTCTGCGGCACAATACGGCGCTCTGCAGAAAAAACGTAACCGTTTTTTTTGCCACCGGTTGCGGTTTTTTTTGCATAGACTTACATTAGTGCCGTATTGTGCCGCATGGGCTTGCGTTCGGTCCGGTTTTTGCCGCATGCGGCAGATTTAGCCGATGCCGCGGCCGGATCGAACGTTCCCTGGCACATTTTTTGCTCCGGCAAAAAAAAACGCATCGCGCCGCATCCGGCCTCTGCGGCGCATTTTTCAATGCATGCCTATAGACGCCGGATGCGGCGCGATGCGGAAAAAAACGCATCCGGCCGCCGCATGCGGTTTCTTCCACTGCGCATGCTCAGTAGCGTGCCGCAACAGGAAAAAAACGGACAGGCCGCATGTAAAAACTTATGCAAAGGATGCGGTGTTTTCGCTGCATCCGTTGCATAGGTTTCACAGCCGGATTGAGCCGCACTGCTCAAACCGGATGTGTGAAAGCAGCCTTAGGTGGCTGTACATGCGGCTCTCGACCATTATAGTTTATGGAAGTTGTAAAATATTGGTCTGTTTCCAAAATGACCACACTCTATATAATGTAATTATCAGCACTCAACCAAATTTACTGCTGTTCCCTGGGATCCCTCACCACCCTAGATAGGTTCGGAACCTATGCTCCGAACTGGATACCTGACCCTAGGTATTCCTAGTGTGGGGTCCTAAATAGAGAACGAATGGGATGAGCTCTTCACCAACCCCACTGAACACTATAGAAGACACAAGGAGGACACACAGGGGGAAAATACATGCATTACTTATCCATAGATGACTCAGGCAAGAGTTCAGCAAAGCTTCAGCAACGATACTACAGATGAGAGCAAGCCACCTGCTTAGAACCAGAGCTAGAATGAACTGGACAATATCACCAGCACCAGTCCAGAGAAGAAGGGAGTATTTAAGCACCAAGATAATGCTGATGATCAGCAGCTGGGTGGAGGCGAGCTCCTGCTGGGTCCAAAATGGGGAGAGATCAAAATCCAGCAGGAAAGCTACCTATACCAATGAATACTGACAGCAGGAACAATAGAAAGTCATGGAGCATTTAGTGCACCCAAACGCTGTGATCTTCTACTGCCAGAAACTCCATGACTGTCTGTCACCCGTGACACACTTGTGACAGATAAAGATAGAAGCAAAATGAGGTGATGGAGTATATTGCAAAGATTCATAACTTTACAAACTAATTAAAGACATACAGTATACTTACTCTTTTAATAATACATAAAATTCTAATCATAGACTGGGACCCTAAAATAAGTACAGACTCTAAAATATATACAGAATGAAACAACAATTAAAAAAAAATCTATCATGCTATATGTCATCGGGGTCACGGTTTTCATGACGCACATCCGGCATCGTTTGCGACGTCGTTTCGTGTGACACCTACGAGCGATTCTGAACGTTCGCAAATCGGTTACAAATCTTGTATCGTTAACACGTCGTTTATTTTTAAAAAATCATTTATTCTTCTTTGCGCCGGTTGTTCATCGTACCCGGGGCAGCACACATCGCTCCGTGTGACACCCTGGGAGCGATAAACACAGCTTACCTGCGTCCCGCGGCAATGCGGAAGGAAGGAGGTGGCCGGGATGTTTACGTCCCGCTCATCTCCGCTTCTATTGGCCGGCCGCTGTGTGACGTCGCTGTGAAGTCTTCCCTTCAGGAAGTGGATGTTCGCCGCCCACAGCGAGGTCGCTCAGCAGGTAAGAACGTGTGACGGGGGTTTAACGACAACTAATTGCCCATGACGCACAAACGACGGGGGCGGGTACGATCGCTCGTGCGACTGCACGATAGATTGTAACGTGTGACGCCCGCATAAGGTTTTAGGACCACCTTTAATCTCCAGGCCTGAATTCAAAAGCCTCATATATATTATACCGCGAAAAATCAATTCTAAACATGTCAGCTAAGTAGTTAACTCAGTTAAGTCTTCATAAACACTTTATAGTACTGTGTGGAACTGTTTACAGATCTTTCGGCATAAATCGAAACTTCTCTCTTCACTGTTGGCACAAAATTGTCTCAAAGGCTTCAATATTTACATTCTGAAACAAAAAAAGACTGTAAAAGTAATAGGCAAAGCGGTATCCATCTTACGAAGGACGGAAAATAACATTATTTACTGCAATTCTGTTATAGTAAAGCCTAGAGCAGGATATAAATTCAAATCCGGGTCTCCTACGTTACAGATCTAAGAAACGCTCGAGACTTTTCTTTCACAGTGATTGTGTTAGATCAAGTGTTTATACCCAGAGTCCCTGGACGCTTAACTGAAAATCCATTTCGTACAACGCGGTATGCGTATAGGGATGTCCCACCTAATATTCCATCATCCTTGCTTTAAAGGAAAAATCTCCTAAATTCCTTAGAGTGTAAATGATATTGAATATGGTGCAAATCTGCTTTCCCAACAGTCATAGATAGGTTCTTAGATCAGATTATCATGTTATCTTCAGCTGCTCCTCAGTAATCAGAGAAACAAACTGTACGTGGCTCATGGAACGGCCATTAAATGCAAAAATGGGGAATGAGAAGAGGTTGTCCAAGTAGTGGGCAACAACCCCCGAAAGAAAGTAATTCAGCCCCCTGTAGGTCTACAAGACCTAACACCCGAAAAGGGCTCTCCCAGGCTGACATCTCTGACATGTACAGTATCTCACACAAAAAAAAGTACACCCCCAGATTTTTGAAAATATTCCATTATATCTTTTCATGGGACAACATTGAAGATCTGACGCTTTGATCAATGCAAAGTAGTCAGTGGACAGCTTGTATAATAATGTTTATTGCGTGCACCCGCAGGCCGCTTTCACACTGTTTTCCTCAAGCTATTCAGTGGGCCCGTCGAGCTTCTGGCTGAAACCCCAGCAAAATGAGTTTCGGACATATGCGCCGACTAAGCCACTGTCTATAATGGTGCAGACAGAGTCACCATGTGCTTTGTCATGCACTATTTTCTTGAGTATACGCCTATTGGAGGCGGACACCCAGACATAGACTGCGTCTAAGTGTCCACCTCCAGTAAGGGGTACTTTACACGTTGCGACATCGCTTCCGAAATATCGTCGGGGTCACGTCGTTAGTGACGCACATCCGGCGCCGGTAGCGACATCGCAACGTGTAAATCCTAGGTGCGACGATAAACGATCGCAAAGCGTCGAAAATTGGTGATCTGTGTAGCGTTGTACATTTCCATAATGTCGGGTCAACCACAGGTACGATGTTGTTTGTCGTTCCTGCAGCTCCACACATCGCTGTATGTAAACCCACAGGAGCGACAAACATTTCCTTACCTGCGTCCCGACGGCAATGCGGAAGGGAGAAGGTGGGTGGGATGTTATGTCCCTCTCATCTCCGCCCCTCCGCTTCTATTGGCCGGCAGATTAGTGACGCCACAGTGACGTCGCTATGACGCTGAACGCACCTCCCCCTTGAAGGAGGGATAGTTCGGCAGTCACAGCGACGTTGCCGAGCAGGTATGTGCGTGTGAAGCTGCCGTAGCGATAATGTTCGCTACGGCAGCAAACACCATATATCACATGTGCGATGGGGGCGGGTACTATCGCGCTTGGCATCGCTAGCCGATGCTAGCAATGTCGCAGCATGTAAAGTACCCCTAAGGGTATACTCCCGAAATTGGTGCACGACAGAGCACACGGTGACTTAGTCTGCACCATTATAGTCCGTGGTCCCATCGGTACATACGTCCAAAACCAGTTTTGCTGGGGATTTGGACAGAAGCCCCGACAGGCCCACTGAACATTGACAGAAACGCAGTGTGAAAGTGGCCTAACTCAACACACAGCCATTAATGTCTAAACCGCTGGCAACAAAAGTGAGTACACTCCTAAGTGAAAATAGCCAAATAGTGTGACTCATTAGTGTTACAAGATCTCTGGTGTGTTACATTTGGTGTTATCCCTCACACACTCTCTCATACTGGTCACTAGAAGTTCAACATGGCTCCTCATGGCAAGGAATTCTCTGAGGATCTGACAAAAAGAATTGTTGCTCTACATAAAGATGGCGGAGGCTATAAGTAGATTGCCAACACCCTGAAACTTCGCTGCAGCACGGTGGCCAAGACCATATAACAACACAGGTTTCACTAGGAACAGGCCTAGTCATTGTTGAGTGCACGTGAAGCTCTAGGGAACTCCATGCCCAAGAGAGTTAAGGCCGTGCTTGAAAATAATTGTGGCCACACAAAATATTGACATTTTGAGCGCAACTTAGCAATTTTCCTTTAGAGGTGTACTCACTTTTGTTGCCAGAAGTTTAGACAGTAATGGCCGTGTGTTGAGTCATGTAGACGGCAACAAATCAGTTACACAAGCTGTACACTGACTACTTTATCAAAGAGTAATATATTCAGTTTTGTCCCATGAAAATATATAATACCATATTTACAAAAATCAAAATATAAGGGGTGTACTCACTTTTGTGATATACTGTATGTATACAGGAGCGTACATGTATGTTTATGTGTTAGTGTCCAACAATCGTGAATTTCTGATAATAAGGCACCTCATAAATCAAAAGGATACAGAAAATTCAGAATATATTTTGTATTTCAGTACTTGGCTCAGCTCCACATTTTATGGATCTCAGCGACCGCAAACAGACATTACTTCTACTAAAATTCTTGCATTTAATGAATTTCTTGTCAAGCTGCTAAAATAAATTGGCAGTTAGATAAGTGTTTTAGGGGGATTCACATTATGCTTATTGTACAGGTAAGAGAGCATCAACATAATGCTATGCAACAATGTAATATGAGAATTATACAGTAAAGCAGATGTTTAGTCAAAGTCTCCACAAAGCTGAAATAAATCGGCGATGTGCTGCAGAAGGTACAGTAAGACCATTGATAAAGATCTGTCGTCATTGTCATTAACGCTCTCCGGCATTGATAGAAATTTATCGTGCTAAACGAGCCAATCTGAGATGACCAAAAAAAATTGGGATGCCCTGATCAAGAGTCCTGACTCGTCCACTGCGGCAACCAGACCGAGGCAGTCTTCACTTTTGCATCCGGATTTTGCGGCGAGCTTTGCTTCATGATGTCGTTGAATGACACATGTCATGAGGGCGGCACGGTGGCTCAGTGGTTAGCACTGCAGTCTTGCAGCGCTGGGGTACTGGATTCAAATCCCTCCAAGGACAACATCTGCAAGGAGTTTGTATGCTCTCCCCGTGTTTGCGTGGGTTTCCTCCAATGTTCTTCGGTTTCCTCTAACACTTCAAAGACATCCTAATAGGGAATTTAGATTGTGAGCCCCAATGGGGACAGTGTTGCCGATGTATGTAAAGCGCGGTGGAATTAATAGCGCTATATAAATGAATAAATATTACTATATTCCAGGGCTTAATGGGAACAGGTCACTAAATTTGTACCTAATAACCTGTGGTACCCACCAATGAGCTCTTATATACAGCATTCTAAAATACTGTATATAAGAGCCCAGGCCACTTTGTAGAATATAAAAAACACCTTTATTATACTCACCTGCGGGGCGGTCCAGTCCGATGAGCATCGCTGGTCTTGGTCAGTGCCTCCTCTCTTCCTTCCATCCGCGTCCTCCTTCACTGCTCTGTGTGTATGACGCGTCCTACGTAGAGTTGAGCGGATCGCTTATAATCCGGGTCCGGCGGATCATTGTCGAGTTGACTCAGAAGTCTGATATGTCTGGGGAGGGGGGGGGGGGAGGGGAGAGAGGGAGAGGGGGAGAGAGAGAGAGAGGGGGAGAGAGAGGGGGAGCGAGAGAGAGAGAGAAAAAAAAAAATCCCAAATCCGGATCGTGCACCCGGAATCCCAGGTGGGACTCGGATCTGACGCTCAAACAACGCGGATACGGATTTTTCCGGTTCGGGTACACTCAACACTAGTCCTACGTCATCCACACAGAGGCCTCCATTACGCTCCTGCGCATGTGCACTTTTCTCTATGCACTTTTCTCTGTGCTACTGAGGGCAGAGCAAAATACTGTAATGTGCAGGCAAGGGGAAATTTCAAAGACTGCCATGCATGTGCAGTACAATACTTTGATCTGCCCTCAGTAGAGCAAAGCAAAGTGCGCGTCCGCAGAAGTGCAATGGAGGACACTGTGTGGATGATGTTGGACGCGTCATCCAATTGAAGCTGGAGAGGAGTTCGGCAATGGAAGGAAAAAAGGAGGCGCCAGACCGAGACCAGCGACGCCCATTGGGCCCAACCACCCAGCAGGTGAAAATACGAAAAGCTGTTTTATGTTATACAGAGCGGCCTGTGCACTCTATACAGTATTCTAGAATACTGTATATAAGAGCTCACTGTCGGTGGACGCAGGTTATAAGACAAATCTGGTGACAGGCTCCATTAATATGCGCAAGATGTAACCAGGTCACCAGGCTGATGGTGTCGGGCATGAAAATGTAGACAGTGCAAATTTTTTTGCTCATCTTTGCTTGTACAACACTTATTATGTGTTTTAGACACTTTGTGCACCTAACTCAACTTGTCTAGAAGAGCATGGCCCTGTAAAAAGCCTAAATGTGACAGTGTATGCCATAAAATGCCCCAACATTTTTCTGCAATTTTTTGCCACAAGATAAACCAACTAATAGGCGATGTAAAAGTAGACTAGACAAGTCTAAAGATGCACGAAACTTCACAAACCTATAACAATGGTGGGTAACCAATGGGCCAACGGAGTGTAGAGAAAACCAACAAATTAGCTGTAAGCAAGGAGTGGTCAAATTATAGCCAAAAAAAAATGAAAAAAAAACAACATTTAATAAGAAGATGACAACACAAATAAAATAGATTTTTATTGAAGAAAAATCTTGAAAAAATACAAGAAAAAATTAAATATGTATGCTATATCTCAAATCATTTAATATATAGTAACAAGTAAAATTACATAATCAAATAATAATAGCAAAAAGTGTCCCAGTATGGATAAATAAGGGATATGTAGATGCCATTAAAAAAATATTATAAAATTGACACATATAATGAATAGTGTATATTTATTGCACAAACCCCGTGAATAAATAAATACAGTGCCTTGTGAAAGCATTTGGCCCCCTTGAATTTTTCAACCTTTTCCCACATTTCAATTTTTAATGTTATGGTGAAGAATCAACAACAAGTGGGACACAATTGTGAAGTTCAATGAAATTTATTGCTTATTTTAAACTTTTTGAAAAAATAAATAACTGAAAATTGGGGCGTGCAATATTATTCGGCCCCTTCAAGTTAATACTTTGTAGCGCCACCTTTTGCTGCGATTACAGCTGCAAGTCGCTTGGGGTAGGTGTCTATCAGTTTTGCACAACGAGAGACTGAAATTCTTGCCCATTCTTCCTTTGCAAACAGCTGGAGCTGAGTGAGGTTGGATGGAGGCGTTTGTGAACAGCAGTTTTCAGCTCTTTCCATAGATTCTCGATTGGATTCAGGTCTGGACTGTGACTTGGCTAATCTAACACCTGGATATGTTTATTTGTGAACCATTCCATTGTAGATTTTGTTTAGTTTTGATTTTGATTTAGTTTTGGAAATCTTTTTGTAACCAAGAATCTGGACGCAAGAAAAGCTGACCAACTGCTCTCCCTCATTGGTCAGAGTGAAATGCAAGATTTTCTCGCATTGCACTCATCCGATTTCAGCACTCCTGTGAGCGTACCCTAAACAGAACACTGAGACTATCATAGAGCGGGTGCATTTATACGGACACTTGATTACACACAGGTGGCTTATATTTATTATCATCAGTCATTTTGGACAACATTGGATCATTGAGAGATCCTCAATGAACTTCTGGAGTGAGTTTTCTGCACTGAAAGTAAAGGGGATGAATAATATTGCACGCCCCACTTTTCAGTTATTTTTTTTTTTAAAAAGTTTAAAATAAGCAATAAATTCCGTTCAACTTCACAATTGTGTCCCACTTGTTGTTGATTCTTCACCATAACATTAAAATTTTTCTCTTTATGTTTGAAGCCTGAAATGTGGGAAAAGGTTGAAAAATTCAAGGGGGCCAAATACTTTCGCAAGGCACTGTATGTATATGTGGGCAAATTGAAGAACATTTTTGTGAAAAAATTATTTATTAAAAAAAAATTTGAAAATTTGTGCACGGTGAAGGGGTTAAGAGGTGAAGAAGCCATGGAGAAACGTGCGTTGGGCACTGTAAGGTAGATATGATGCTGCTTCTTATTTGAGATTTTTTTTACTATCAGTATGATTCAGTAATGTATTCCACTGCACAGATTTGCTATTTTTTTTTTTTTTTACTAAAGATTTTTTTTCTTAAAAATGTTCTTCAATTTGGCCATTTTGCCTGTTCTCTCCGTATACTTTTTTGGAAGCACACCATTTTTGTATCCATCATTTTTTTACTTATACTGTATACTTTATTTATTCACGGTGTTTGTGCAATGAAGATACACTATTCATTATATTTGTCAATTTTATAATATTTTTAATGGGCATCTACACTTCCCTTACTAATGTATCCATAGCTGGGACACTTTTTGCTATTTATTATTATATGATTGTGTAATTTTACATGTTACTATAAATCTTAAATGATTTGAGAGGTAGCTAGCTATCTGTATACACATATTCAATTTTTTTCTTCTATTTTTTTTATATTTTCTTCAATAAAATCTATCATTTTATTTGTGGTCATCTTCTTAGTTTTTTTTAGGTGCACCAAACTTATCAAACAACATTAACCCCTTAAAATTACACAGTTTTGTTATATATATTCCATATGTTTCCACCAAAGTCTAAAAGGATTTGCTATTTATCAGCAGAATAAGGACGGTGGTGCTCACCGACAAAGACAAGTCACTTGATCAGATTTATCAAAGCTGTGCCCATCGCAACCAATCAAAAAACACCTTACATTTGACTAGAGCAGGATAAAAAAAATGAAAGCTGAGTGCTGATTGGTTACTACGGACAACAAGACAGGTTTTCATCTAAACAGTTTTGATATATAAAGCCCAATAGGGCAAAGATACCAAACTTTCTAATCACTAGACAGATAAAACTTAAGAGTAGCTACTAGAGATGAGCAAATTCATTCTCAGATCCTTGGTCCTACAGCTACAACAGTGGTCTATGGCCACCAGACAAGACTCCATCAAACCACCTGACGCACCCCAGGGCTTTGGGGTACTCAGTTCCAGGCTGTATATTACTGGGATATTTCACTGGGTGGCCGTTGCCCAGTTCCGTGACCCTGGGGGTCACTTAAAAGGGGATATTGTACAAGGGACAAATAAAAATAAAATATTTTTCGTGACGCCACTTGCGGTATGCATCTAGATGGGGAAAGCCGCCGCTGCAAAGTCTCTCACTGCTGGGGCTGGTGGCATTAGGCAGCTTAGATGTAATGGCCCTCTGCCAGTAGAGCTAGGCCCCAGGGGAGGATGATGGTGGTTGTAGTATATAGATGCAGAGGTGTAGGAAGAATTCAGACAACACAGGGGCTGTGGTTTAACTTGTGCTTTACTCACTGGCCTGTAGTTGCTGCTACCCGGCTGGTGTTGGTCTTTACCAATCCGTGTGTAGTGAACTGGTGAGCTTTACTTCCATGCACCCGATTCTAGTTGGTGGGTCCCCGTGGCCTGGAGCGTTTTGGGGTCCCCACCTGTTGTCTCCGTCCTGGCCCGTACGGCAGGCAGCTTGAACCTCTCTTGGGTCGGACCTCCGTCCCCGTTCCCAGGTTCCCTCTTTGCTGCTGTGCCCCGGACACTAACGTCGGTAAGGTCCTTGATGGTCCCCTCACCAGGCAGATTGTTATCAGGTGAGCCTAAAGCATCTTCCTGAACTAGGGCTCTGAACCCCGTCGGTGCTGGCCCAGTGAGTACTCTCTCTTTGTACTGTCCCTGGCAACCGTACTCCTTTTACTCAGTAAGGGGTGCTTCAAACACACAGCGAGATCGCTGCTGAGATCGCTGCCGAGTCACGGTTTTTATGACCCAGCAGTGACCTCATTAGCGATCTTGCTGTGTGTGACACTGAGCAGCGATCTGGCCCCTGCTGTGAGATCGCTGCTCGTTACACACAGCCTTGGTTCGTTTTTTTATTGTTGCTCTCCCGCTGTGACGCACAGATCGCTGTGTTTGACAGCGAGAGAGCGACGAAATGAAGCGAGCAGAGAGCAGGAGCCGGCATCTGGCAGCTGCGGTAAGCTGTAACCAGGATAAACATCGGGTATCCAAGGTGGTTACCCGATATTTACCTTCGTTACCAGCCTCCGCCGCTCTCACGCTGCCTGTGCTGCCGGCTCCTGCTCTCTGCACATGTAGCTGCAGTACACATCGGGTTAATTAACCAGATGTGTACTGTAGCTAGGAGAGCAGGGAGCCAGCGCTAAGCAGTGTGCGCGGCTCCCTGCTCTCTGCACATGTAGCGACGTTATAATCGCTGCTGCGTCGCTGTGTTTAACAGCTAAGCAGCGATCATAACAGCGACTTACAAGGTCGCTGTTGCGTCACAGAAAATGGTGACGTAACAGCGACGTCGTTGCCGCTGTCGCTATGTGTGAACCCAGCCTTAGTCACTTTATACTGTCTGTCAGCACGTTAACTTCTGACTTACTGTCTGTCTTTTCATTATCTCTCTCCCTGACAAGATGTCCGTCGTCCGTCCACTCCACTGACTAGCCCCTCCCTCTTCCCAGGTCTCTGACTAGTGGGTTGGATGAGTCCCAACCAATAGGTGGCCTTCCCTCAGTTCCATCTCTAGCCGGTTACCCAGTCTGGGGAAAAAGGCCGTGGGTTGTGTGTGTTTTGTGGTGTTTACCAGCATTGGTATTCCAGGAATCCAGGGTTAGATGTAGTACCCTGTGGCATCTGACGCTCAGGGTTGCCACACATCTCCGCTGACGGCATCCCTGGCATTTTTGTTATTTGACGTCCCGATGCAATGTTATTGTTGCCACGTGAGGCATGATTAAGGTCATGAGGCTCATGACTCATGAGGTTTTATATAGCTGATGCATTTTTACACTCTCTTTAGATTAGCAAAGCATAAAAAAAGTATTTCAAACATCACAAATGAGGTACATGGCATGTAAAACAGAATAATTCTTTGCTTAGTAAAACTCTTTCAGAATGTTAGGCCACGTGCACACGTTGAGTACTTGATGAGTTTTTTACCTCAGTATTTCTAAGCAAAAACCAGGAGAGGAATAATAGAAACACGGGCACCACGTCTGCATTTTTTACCCACTCCTGGTTTTGACATACAAATACTGGAGGTAAAAAACTACCCAACATGTGCAAGTGGCTTTAAAAGTTGGCAGTCAGTGCAGATGCCCATCATTTAGTTGGTCCACCATTCTGCTGCCCCACCATTCACCTGGTCCACCATTCAGTTGGTCCACCATTCAGCTGCTTCACCATTCAGTTGGTCCACCATTCTGCTGCCCCACCATTCACCTGGACCACCATTCAGCTGCCTCACCATTCAGTTGGTCCACCATTCAGCTGCTTCACCATTCAGTTGGTCCACCATTCTGCTGCCCCACCATTCACCTGGACCACCATTCTGCTGCCCCACCATTCACCTAGACCACCATTCAGTTGGTCTACCATTCAGCAGCCCCACGATTTTTCTGCCCCACAATTCGCCTGGTGCACCATTCAGTTGGTTCACCCATTGAGTTGGTTCATTATTCAGCTGCCCCACCATTCAGTTGGTCCCACCATTCAGCTGGTCCACTATTCAGCTGCCCCATTATTCAGCTGCTCAACCATTCATCTGTTCCACCATTCAGCTGCCCAACGTTCAGTTGTTCCACCATTCACCTGCCCCACTATTTAGCTGGCCCCTCTCCCCATATAGCTGCCATCTTAATGCGGCTCCTCTCCCCATATAGCCACATATAGCTGCCATCTTAATGCGGCTCCTCTCCCCATATAGCCACATATAGCTGCCATCTTATGCGGCCCCTCTCCCCATATAGCCACATATAGCTGCCATCTTAATGTGTCCCCTCTCCCCATATAGCCACATATAGCTGGCATCTTAATGTGGCCCCTCTCCCCATATAGCCACATATAGCTGCCATCTTATGCGGCCCCTCTCCCCATATAGCCACATATAGCTGCCATCTTATGCGGCCCCTCTCCCCATATAGCCACATATAGCTGCCATCTTAATGTGGCCCCTCTCCCCATAAAGCCACATATAGCTCCCATCTTATGTGGCCTCTCCCCATATAGCCACATATAGCTGCAATCTTAATGTGGCCCCTCTCCCCATATAGCCACATATAGCTGCCATCTTATTGTGGCCCCTCTCCCCATATAGCCACATATAGCTGCCATCTTAATGTGGCCCCTCTCCACATATAGCCACATATAGCTCCCATCTTATGTGGCCCCTCTCCCTGCATCTTCGGGTCACTGAGCGCTTATCTGCTCCAAGCACCGGTGGCCTCTCCTCTGTCTTCCGTCCTCCTCCGCAGCTCTCTGCACACTAAGGGTATGTGCGCACTAGGTATTTTTTGTGCATTTTTGGCCGCAGAAAAACGCACAAAAATGCACCCGCAGTAAAAACGCGATGCGTTTTTACGTTTTTGGCTGCATTTTTGCTCACTGCTTTTTTATGCGTTTTTTATCAGTGAACAATGCCACTAAAGACTGTTGAAAAAAAATATCTGATGTCATTTCCTTCTTCGACATGTTCTTCATTCTCCACTAGTGTATGCAGGAGAGCAGACAGCTGCAGAACTACAAGGCTCAGCATGCTCCATCCAGGACTGTATGCAGGAGTTTTTTGCCCTCCAAAAAAATGACGTGGGCTTCGCCATATTTTTGTATGCTAGCCAGGTACAGCAGGCAGCTATGGGCTGCCCCCAACCCCCAGCTGCCTATTTGTACCCGACTGTGAACCAAAAATATAGGGAAGCCCTTTTATTTCATGAATTTCATTAAATAATTAAAAAAAAAATGCCGTGGGCTTCGCCATATTTTTGAGTCCAGCCAGGTACCACTAGGCAGCTGGGGATTGGAATCCGCAGTACAGGGTGCCCAAGCTTTCTGGGCACCCCCTCTGCGAATTGCAGTCCGCAACCACCCCAGAAAATGGCGCTTTCATAGAAGCGCCATCTTCTGGCGCTGTATCCAACTCTTCTAGCTGCCCTGATGCCGGGTGGCTCGCTGGGTAATAATGGGGTTAGGGCTAGCTGTGTATTATCAGCTGGCCCTAAGCCCGAAATTCATGGTGTCACACCAATATTAGACATGGCCACCATGAATTTCTAGTAAAGATAAAAAAAAAACACAACACAGAAAAATATTTTTATTAGAAATAAAGCACAACACAATTAGTGACTCCATCTTTATTGAAATAAAGAACCCCCCCCTCCGCAGTAATCCTGGGTCAGGGTCCCGCGCCGTCCAATCCAGATCCAATATCATCTGATCGTTTGCTGGAAGGCAGAGCGATCAGATGATGTGTCAGGATCAAGGATGTGAATTCCATCACACAGCAGCTGATTGTATAAAAGCCGTTTATACAATCAGCTGATGCATCAGTGCAAAAAAAAAAGAAAAAGAACCCACACACTTCTGTGCAGACTCCTGTCAGACCGATCAATGCAGGACCCGGCGGTAATCAGCTGATAAAGTCTCCTGACGGCATCAGCTGATAGTTTAGCCGGCTGGGTAGTAAAAAGCCGGCGTCACCGCTGTCACTATCACTGTCAGCTGATTCCATCAGGTGACCGCATCAGGTGATCAGCGCCAGGTCCTGCAGCTATCGGAGGTGTCCCGGCCGTCTGCACACAGCCGGAGCCGCGGTACCGGGAGCGGACATGGCACCGGGAGGCTGCAGACAGGTGAGTATGCGGGGCCCCTGCTCACTCCCGGGACCCCGAATCCCCCCTCCGGGGCCCCCGTACACCCTTCCTGAGCCCCTGCATTCCCCCCCCGGGACCCTGCTCGCTCTCCGGGCCCCCGCACCCCCCCCCACGGGGCCCCTGCTTGCTCTCCGGGCCCCCGCACCCGCCCCCCCGGGGCCCCTGCTCGCTCCCCGGGCCCCCGCACCCCCCCCGGGGCCCCTGTTCGCTCTCCAGGCCCCCGCACCCCCCCCCGGGGCCCCTGCTCGCTCCCCGGGCCCCCACACCCTCCCCCGGGGCCCCCGCCTTCTATACTCACGTGCTGCTGCAGCCAGTGGGGTGACGCCGGTCCGTCCTCCGCAGCGCGCAGCGCGATGCTGCCAGCACCTGCAGGGAGGAAGCAGTCATCACTCTGAGACTGCCTCCTTCTGCAGTGTCGCTGTGCAGATGAGTCAGAGCCCTGACAGTGACAGGCCAGCAGGGAGATCGCTCTCCCTGCTTGCCGCTCCAGAGGGAATGGGATTGTCACTAATCATATCGGCAATGTGCCGATATGATTAGTGAAATTACCGGCCGGGGGGGGCCTCTCACACACATCCATAGGGGCCCAGGGGGGGTAGGGGGCGTGGCCATCAATAGCAGGGGCCCACCGGGGGTTCTCCCGATCTCCTGGTGGGCCAGTCCGCCCCTGGCCCTGTGTTCCTTGTATGTAATTGTAGTCTTGGTATCATCTTTGTAAGTTTTCTTGAGGACCACACACCCTTTACTAGAAAAACTAGATTTAAATACAGGGTGCGAGAAAGTAAGAGAGGATATCATTGGAATGGGGAGGCATGGAACAAAAAAATTCAATGGAACTGCAAAATTTAGTTGAAAAAAACAAAACAAAAACATATTTTTGGCAAGCGTCAAGTCCCCTTTACATTATTGTTTCCCATCTAATTTCCAAATTAAAAAAAACACACAGGTTGCAAACCATCCAGATATTCCAGGACAGTTAGTAAAAATGGGGCACTTTTTGCAGTGGCTCAATATATAGGAAAGTGCAACAGCTTACGCGCTCTTCGAAAGCAGAAAAAGCATGATAATGCATACAAGCCCGACAGAGGGCAAAGGGACACTCTCTTGGCCTCAATTAACCGAACGTTAAGCCTATGAACAGGTTTCATGTATGTTGAGGAAGCTTTTCGCATTGCAAGAGCACAATTGCTAGGGATAACTGATAGGTCTGTGTTAAAGATTCATACTAGACATTTTTAGTGCAATAAATGCATTTTTTTGGGATTAGCTATGCCACTACAATATGTTAATATTAGAGAATAGTACAACAAAAAAATCATGTAATAACCTATATAATACCACTGAGATACTCCTACAAACCCATTAATATTTAACATTAAGCAGAAATACATATAAAATGATATTTCTTGCAATAATATGCAATATAAAACTTCAACAAAATAGTAAAAAAAACTCAGTGTGATAGTCTAAATGGTTTTCAGAAACTATTCATTTTAATTTGAGGATTTCAGAAGCCTTGGGCCCATTAAGAAGCTCGGGAGCATTTGCCTAGAGAGAGTATAAATTTCTGCGGTCACGGATGGCTTCTCCCTGGGCAGAATAGATTTGTTCATCAGTTTACATATTATGGTAATGGATTTTTGTGGGAGGGTTTCGCTCGTTCTTTTCTACTGCATTTGTGTACTTTTTTTGAGCTGGCGATTACATAAGAATCGTTCTCATTAGAACGCACAAGATATTTTATATCCATCAATTGTACATTGTAGAGGCGGCAGATGTGTGGTTGGAGCAAAATAATGCAAATTTGATGCACACGGGTAATGACGTTTTGGTTGTGCGGATTTTCAAATGATATTATCTCATCTCTCAAGTATCTGGTTGTTCCCAGGCTGATAAGTCCTGTGGTCCTCAAATTGTCCCTTTTGACAGTATACCGGTGGTGACGTCAATAAGGTCATCATGTCAATACAGTCAAAACAACATGTCACTGCTGCATAACGTTAATTAAGACCAGTGGGGAGAGGGGCAATACCGGTAGTAGTTTCAAGGAGAGACTACCCTGTTTCCCCCAAAATAAGACCTAGCCCGAAAAAAAGTTTAAGTATGCTTATAATATAAGCCCTACTCTAAAAATAAGCCCTAGTTGCGGATCATCATACTAATAGAATTGTGAAATAGGGCTTGTGCAGACCTTTCATATATGATGAACTTTAAAATAATGAATATTCACCCCTCTTTCCCCACCCACCCCTATGCCGGCCTCATTAATTGGATCTTATCTTAATGAAATAATGAATATTCACCCCCACCTTCTGCACCCACCCCTCTTCCAGCTTCATTGATTGGAACTTGTGTTAATGAAATAATGAATATTCACCCCCCTTCCTCGATGATGCTGCTGTCGCCATCATTGATTGGAACTTGTGTTAATGAAATAATGAATATTCACCCCCCTTCCCCGCCCACCCCTCTGCTGGTGTTAGTGATTGGAACTTGTGTTAATGAAATAATGAATATTCACCCCCCTTCCTCGCCCATGCCGCTGTCGCCATCATTGATTGGAACTTGTGTTAATGAAATAATATTCACACCCCCTTTCCTGATGACCCCTCTACCGGTGTCATTGATTGGAACTTGTGTTAATATTTCATTTCCCTCTGTGCGAGGTGTAAGTGATTTACTGACATCGCAGGATCGCTGGCCGGTGGCTCTTCTCACCTGAGCGTGACAGCTGCACAGAAATACACGGTGACATGCTTGGGTCAGAAGAGCCGCCAGCCAGTGCGAGCATTGCGCTGCGGACTTGCGATGACTATCTGAGTGAATCACTGACACCCTGCATAGATGTGTAGGGGTGATTATTCATTATTTCATTGACACAAGTTCTAATCAATGGCACTGGCAGATGGGTGGGTGGGATTACGGGTGGGAAGAGGGGTGAATATTGATTCCATTAACTAGTCAGCTTGTGACTATAAAATGTCCAGGGCTTACAGTAACGTACTTATTATGGGTGGGGGAAGGGGTGAATATTCATTCTTCATGAACAGGAGACCTAAGCACTGACACCAATACAAAATATAAGACATCCCCAGAAAATAAGCCCTAGCACATTTTCTGCAGCCAAAATAATAGACGTCACTGTGTTATTTTCGGGCAAACACAATAGGTATTGTTTTAAATATGGAAAGTTTTAAGTGTGCCAATAGTGGCCATCCATAAAGCTGTAAGAGTAAAAATGACATTATGCACACCCATGCAGCTAAATGGCTCATGATGCCAAAGTCATATCTATAGGGGTGCAAAAATAGAAGTCACACTTGAGCCGTGGAGCTTGAGTGAACGCAATAATCCCTCTACTACTTCACAAATAGCAATTTTATACATGGCATATGATGGTTGGGTGCCTTGTTACAATTTTTTCATTGGGTCCCAACAGGTTCAGATTCTGTCCAAGTATGCGGCCTATTCCCCTTATATTCATTTCTTTCTACAGTTAAAGCGACTAAAGGCCGCTTTACACGCAACGACATCGCTAACAAGATGTCATTGGGGTCACGGAATTCGTGATGCATATACGGCCTCGTTAGTGACGTCGTTGCGTGTGAAACGTACCAACGACCGCTAACGATCAAAATTACTCACTTAATCTTTGATCGTTGACACGTCATTCTAATCCCAAATATCGTTGTTGTTGCAGGACGCAGGTTGTTCGTCATTCCTGAGGCAGCACACATCGCTACGTGTGACACCCCAGGAACGAGGAACAACACCGTACCTGCATCCTGCCGGCAAGGAGGTGGACGTCACTTTCTTTCGGCTGCTCTCCTCCCCGACGCTTCTATTGGACGCCTGCCGTGTGACGTCGCTGTGATGCCGCACGAACCGCCCCCTTTAGAAAGGAGGCGGTTTGCCGGCCACGGCGACGTCGCTAAGCGGATAAGTATGTGTGACGGGGAATAACGATATTGTGCGCCACGGGCAGCGATTTGCCCGTGACGCACAACTGACGGGAGCGGGTGATTGCACCAGCGACATCGCTAGCGATGTCTCTGCGTGAAAAGCAACCTTTAGTCATGTCAATTTGGTCTGCACATGTTTAAAGCTTCTCCAATCTAGCAGGAAGGTCAGACACACCAGGGGATCATGGAGAAAATACAAAAGCAGTTTATCACCACTTCAGTCTTCAATTTTACCAGCTACATAGTGCTAAGTGAGGGTTACATAAGTATACAGAAACATCAGGACTGTTAGGGGGGCTTTTTCCCCTTCAACTGGGGCTCCTATCAATGTCCTAGTTATAGTGGAAAATATAATGATTAATAAAGTAAAAATATGTTCCCGGGGAGATTTTTGATGTTCTGGGAAATAAATTATGTAAGAATAATATATACTATACATATAAAATGTGAGCAAAAAAAAAAAATAATTAAAAGTCCCTCCATAGAGAAATATTTTTTTTCATATAAAATACACTTTTTTATATATCTCCTTCCCCTGATGAAGCAACAAAACTGAAAAGATTGTGAAACGTACGTTGGGAATTTTCTTGGGGGATTGTTCTAGGTGGACCTCTTGCCTCCACTGGAGAGCAGTTCGTTAATGATTATGGAATCTTTTTTGAAATGTACTTTGCCTTTGGAAGCATTAATATTCATCATGACTATAATGTTTGTTTATATATAAGCCCTGTCTCTATGGATATGTAAACTGTGATGTGTTGATTCTTTTGCAATTTATGTAAACGTTTCATGTTCTTAAAGGGAACCTGTCGGATGCAATATGCACTCAGGACCACGAGCAGTTCTGGGTGCATATTTGCTAATCCCTGCCTAACCATCCCTGTTTACACTAGCATAGATAAAGAGATCTGTAGATAAAAGAATTTCTAAAGATCCTTTAGCATATGCTAATGAGCGCAGGAACTTGTCGCAAGGACGTTAGTTTCTGCGCTCATTGTGCCCTGTTAACATGTTAGTACACCCAAAGAGGTGTGTTAATATGCTATTCAATGCAGCATCATCAGCGGTGACGCGTGTACTTGTGTCTGTTGTCACCACTGATCAGAAGTCCCGGCACTTCCGGTCATCCGTTCTAGACCTCTCTAAAGCCTGGACGCGAAGACCTGGCTTCATACTGCACACGATTGGAAGTGTAGTGACTTCTGATCAGCGGTAAGGGGTACTTTGCACGTTGCGACATCGCTACTGCGAAAGTGACGCACATCCGGCGCCGGTAACGACGTCGCAACGTGTAGAGCCTAGAAGCACAGATAAACGATCGCAAAAGCGTCGAAAATCGGTGATCTGTGTAGTGTTGGTCATTTCCATAATTTCGCTGCAGCGAAAGGTACGATGTTGTTCCTCATTCCTGCGGCAGCACACATCGCTGTGTATGAAGCTGCAGGAGCGAGGAACATCTCCTTACCTGCGTCCCGCCTGCAATGAGGAAGGAAGGAGGTGGGCGGGATGTTTACGTCCCGCTCATCCCCCGCCCCTCCGCTTCTATTGGCCGCCTGCCGTGTGACGTCGCTGTGATGCCGCACGACCCGCCCCCTTAGGAAGGAGGTGGGTTGCCGGCCAGAGTGACGTCGCAGGGCAGGTAAGTGCGTGTGAAGTTGCCGTAGCGATAATGTTCGCTACGGCAGCTATCACAAGATATCGCATCTGCGATGGGGCGGGGACTATCGCGCTCGGCATCGCTACAATTGGCAAGCGATGTCGCTGCGTGCAAAGTACCCCTAACAGCGGACACAGGTATGTACGTCACCGCTGATGATGCTGCATTGAATACTATGTTAGCACACCCCTGTGGGTATGCTAACATGCTAAGAGGGCAGCATGAGCACAGGAACTAACACCCTTGCGACTAGTCCCTGTGCTCATTAGCATATCATAAAGGATCTTTAGAAATACTTTTTCTAAAGATCTCTTTATCTATGCTACTGAATACTCTGACTGTTAGGCAGGGATAGAATATGCACCCAGACCTGCTCGGGGTTCTGGGTCCATATTACACCTGACAGGTTCCCTTTAAAGTGCCCAATCTGACTTTTTACTGTTATACACTGACATCAGACTGGTATTTTTACACTATTGTGATGACTATTTAATTTATTAGATACTACCTAACTGATTGTTTGTGATACTTGGGGGTTCACCTTTCGTGCTGACTTCTTTTTCTCCCATGATTATTGATTTGTAATACACTTTTAGTACATTGTATAAAATACATTTTGTATATAGCATTCTACTCCAAGTTTCCTCTGTTTTTCTACTTTATTATATGCCTGTAGGAAAAAAATATAAACCTACACAATAGTGGAGTTGGGGCAAACTGCTTCACAGAACACAGCCCATCGGCCTGATCAGTAACCTGTGGTTGCTGGACAGGAGCCCTAAGAACTGCCTCTTACCCGACTCTTCTTTGGATTAGCCAGACTAGCATGATGTCATCATTGCACATGTGATGTCACTCCAGGCCAACTAATCAAAAGAAGAATAGTGTTTGCGGGTTAAGTTAACAGGCGGTTCTCAGCACTCCCATCAAGCGAATAGATTTGCACCAACTATATACAGTATATTAGGTATCAAAATAACCATAATAAGGCTGCTTTCACACTACGTTTTTTTTAACATGCGTCCTGAACGTTTTTTTGCTGCAAAAGCGGATCCAGTGCAAATGCGTTTTCATTTCAATGCAATTGCAATGGACTTACATCAACATGCGTTTGCATGCAGTTTTGTCAGCATCCAGCGACTTGCAGTTTTTTACATGAAGCGTTTTTGAGCTGCATCCAAATACTGCAAGTCGCTGGATCCTGACTAAACAGCACGCAAACGCATGTGACCGGTGGTATACTGATAGACAGGATCCTGTTTGGTGTACTGAGCATGCCCAGAAACCAGAGAGTGAGTTTGTTTCTTTCTTTCTCCCCCTCTCTTTCTCTCTCTCTTTCTCCCTCTCTCTCGCTTTCTCTCCCCCTCTCGCTTTCTCTCTCTCTCTTTCTCGCTTTTGCCCTCTCGCTTTCTCTTTCTCGCTTTTGCCCTCTCGCTTTCTCTTTCTCGCTTTTGCTCTCTCGCTTTCTCTCTCTCGCTTTCTCCCTCTTTCTCTCTCTCTTTCTCGCTTTTGCTCTTTCGCTTTCTCCCTCTCGCTTTCTCCCTCTCGCTTTCTCCCTCTCGCTTTCTCCCTCTCGCTTTCTCCCTCTCGCTTTCTCCCTCTCGCTTTCTCCCTCTCGCTTTCTCCCTCTCGCTTTCTCCCTCTCGCTTTCTCTCTCTCGCTTTCTCTCTTTCACTTTCTCTCTTTCACTTTCTCTCTCCCTCTCGCTTTCTCTCACTCTCTCTCGCCCTCTCGCTTTCTCTCTCTTTCTCTCTTTCTTTTTCTCTCTTTCTCTCTCTCTCTCGCTTTTGCTCTCTCGCTTTTGCGCTCTCACTTTCTCTCTCTCGCTTTCTCTCTCTCGCTTTCTCCTCTTTATTTCCCCAGCGGCATCTGAATTTCCAGTCTGTCACGTTCAGTTCCACTGACTCCCGATCACATGACTCCAATGCCCGCAGGATCCTGTAAAATAACACATGCGTTTGCATGCGTTATTGTTTAGAAAAACAGGATCCGCTTTTGCAGCAAAAAAATGTTCATAACGCATATTTAAAAAACGTAGTGTGAAAGCAGCCTAACTTGATTGATTCATTCAGCAGGCAACTGGTTGTGAAACATAAACAGTAAAAAATATAATCAAGAAAATTAAACCAAACTCACTTTTTTATATATTTGTGTAGCCTCATGCATCCATGTCAGACAATAGACAATAAGAAAGCTATATAAGCTGAAATGTTGTCCACAGCATCTCCATTAATTTAAGCACATTTATACAGACAAAACACTGGTACATTACAAAAATCACTTTATATTCTTACAGATTGTTCATAGAAACATCCCATAGGCAAAAAAAATGACCAATAGAGACTATAAAAGGAATCTATAATCACAGTGGGGTAAGAGAACTGGACACGATAGGATACAGCAAACGCACAGAACACGTAAAGAGCATATAAATGTTTTATACTTCTATAACACATTGTATATTACACTAAAGGATATATATATAAAATATTAACACGCAAGATAAGGCAACAGTCTGTCAATCAATAAAGGGATCAATAAAGTCTATACGGCAAACAACTGCATATATTGAATACGTTTAGGTGCACTCATCATATTATTTTCTGTGTATTAAAAAGGGTCTATTTTATAAGATAAGGGAGTCCGAGTCCTAATTTTTAAATTAAATGTATCATCTACATATTTTTTCACTCAATAGAAAGCGAGATAATGATAAATAACATTTGTTCTTGTGTTTTTATTTTCTGATTACATTTTTTTTCTACTTTTTTGGTACACAATTATGAGGTTGGCCTAAGCTCCTGGAGCTATATGGACCATAGAAAAAATAAATAAACTGGAGTTGTTCATTGATTTCTATGGGTGAGTGATATGAGCATGCTTTGATTTGCAGTGATCACTGACCAGAGAGGGTGGAGGAGGTGATCTGTGACCATCACCTGTAGTGAATAGTGTAATTCTATGAAAACTGCAAAATTTCAGGATTATTAAAAAAAAAACTAAAAAAAATAAATAAAAATATATATGTTATATTTAGTGATGTGTTCACTGTCACGCTAGGTATGGGGAAATGCCAAGCAAATGGCAAAAAGGGAGGGAAGAGGAAAACCCTGTGTCTAGGGGAGGGGGAGAGAGTGACCACTGATAAAACCTTCCGCTGATCCCTGGCTCCCCTGACATCCCTACATAGGTTCCGCACCAAATGCACCGTGCAGGATACCTGGCCCTGACTGACCCAGAACTGGACCTTGGGATGAGCACTAGTCAACCCCACTAAGTCCTAAAGAACACACAGAGAAAAAAAAAGAGAGGAAAGCAAACAAACAACTTATCTTCAAGATGACCTAAGGTACCGTCACACTAAGCGACGCTCCAGCGATCCCACCAGCAACCTGACCTGGCAGGGATCGCTGGAGCGTCGCTACATGGGTTGCTGGTGAGCTGTCAAACAGGCAGATCTCACCAGCAACCAGTGACCAGCCCCCAGCCAGCAGCGACGCGTGGAAGCGATGCTGCGCTTGGTAACTAAGGTAAATATCGGGTAACCAACCCGATATTTACCTTGGTTACCAGTGCACACCGCTTCGTGCTGGCTCCCTGCACTCCTAGCCAGAGTACACATCGGGTTAATTACCTGACATGTAGTCTGGCTATGTGTGCAGGGAGCGGGGAGCCGGCACTGACAGCGTGAGAGCGGCGGACACTGGTAACCGAGGTAAATATCGGGTAACCAAGGAAAGGGCTTCTTAGTTACCCGATATTTACATTGGTTACCAGCGTCCGCAGAAGCCGGCTCCCTGCTCACTGCACATTCAGTTGTTGCTCTGTCGCTGTCACACACAGCGATGTGTGCTTCACAGCGGGAGAGCAACAACTAAAAAATCGTCCAGGACATTCAGCAACAACCAGCGACCTCACAGCAGGGGCCAGGTTGTTGCTGGATGTCACACACAACAACACCGCTAGCAACATCGCTGCTACGTCACAAAAGTCGTGCCTCAGCAGCGATGTTGCTAGCGATGTTGCTTAGTGAGACGTGGCCTTTACTGAGAGGAACAGCAACACACATTTATCCAGAGATCTCCACAGGATCCTAAAGGGGAAAGAGTAAACCCTAACATAGAAGACACACAAAACTCCATTCACTCCACAGAGAAAAGGATGGAATATCAAGAAGCAGTTTGTGCAGACAAACACAGCGACCTTCTACAGCCAGACACCACAGTGTTGTCTATCAACCGTGATACACCCGTAATAGTCACACAGTGAAAGCTAAATCTGATAAATATCGAAAGTTGCAATGGAAAATGGTCTTTAAAAAGGCAAGATCAGAAC
The DNA here is from genome assembly GCF_048569485.1 of Anomaloglossus baeobatrachus. Lineage (NCBI taxonomy): Eukaryota > Metazoa > Chordata > Amphibia > Anura > Aromobatidae > Anomaloglossus > Anomaloglossus baeobatrachus. The sequence continues at coordinate 68,069,824 of NC_134359.1, read as the reverse complement.
AAATTAAATTGGCCTGACATAATATCATTGTTGCGCCGTGATATACATGTGACATCATGCCAGGCCGGCTAATCAAAAGAAGAGCCGCGGAAGCCAGGAGATAGAAGGCTGTTCTCAGGGCTGTCATCCAGTAGCCACAGATTAATGTCCGGACTACTGGAATAAGTCCTGTAAATCAGCTCTATAAAATACCTACACATTTGGATAGGTATAATGACAAGCCTAGAAAGATGTTTCAGTTACACAGAAAAACAGGTAAATATCAGTATAGAAAAAATAAAAGTATGATTTTTTTTTTTTTTTTAATCTTCCATTAAAGAGGTGTTCAAAGGATTTCTTTTGATGAATACCCCATAGTGCTGAGAAAGAAATAATACTCATCCTCCTCAGTCTCCCACAGGTACAGTTGCAGTATGATTAAGGATTTATCTGTAGGTGCATATTGCTTTGATGTACTGAGATTGCTGATTTTTATCATGTTTTTTAATTATTTCAATAAGATAAAAAAAAAACACAGCTGGATCTTCCATTGTTATTTTGCCTTTGGCCAGATCGGGCAGTAGTGGTTTTAATGACAAATCTACTTAAAAGCCTTAAAGGAGTATTCCCATCTCCAAGATGCTATCTTAATATGTAGTAGGTGTAATAATAATAATATTAGCAAATACCTCCAATTAGAAATGTAGTATAACTCTCCCTGATTAGCTATGTCATGTCACTTACCTCATGTGCAGGGCATTGCAGTTAAGTATCCATGGATACCACCACGAGCAACTACCTAAGCTGCAATGCCCTGAAAATAAGTTAAGATATATGACTGTACCAGGAGAGTTATACTACATTTCTAATTGGAGGTATTTGTTAATACCTTGTTTCCTGAAAATAAGACCTACCCCAAAAATAAGACATAGTAAGCTTTTTTTTTTTGTATGCTTAAAATATAAGCCTTAAGGCTGCTTTACACGCAGCGACATCGCTAGCTATGTCGCTCGTGAAAGCACCCGTCCCCGTCGTTTGTGCTTCACAGGCAAATCACTGCCCGTGGCGCACAATATCGCTAAAACCCGTCACACCTACTTACCTTCCTAGCGACGTCGCTGTGGGCGGCGAACCAGCTTTTCGTTAAGGGGGAGGTTCGTGCGGCGTCACATCGACGTCACACAGACGTCACACAGATTTTGAAAATGAACGACGTGTCAACGATCAACGATTAAGTGAGTATTTTTGATCGTTAACACTCGCTCGTAGCTGTTACACGCAACAACTTTGCTAACAACGCCGGATGTGCGTCACGAAATCCGTGACCCCAACGCCATATCGTTAGATATGTCGTTGCGTGTAAAGCCCCTTTTACTCCAAAAATAAGTCCTAGTTGCAGCTCCATAAGGAAGTATCCAAGCCGCTAAAAAAAAAAAAGTTAAATAGCACAGCAGGACCCAAAAAAAGCAGATCCTCCCCCCACAAAAAAAAAATCACACTCACCAGATACCAAATAATTACAGTTGGCAAGTGCCAATGGTGGATGGGCTCTCACGCAGAGATCTGCGTTGCGGTCATCTCCCTCGCCGTTCCAGCTGTATTGCAGTGCAACTCTCACAAACAGATTGGCTACCAGTATCACTCCGTACAATTGATACTACTTCCAGTCACCAGGGGAAGCCAACCGCTGTAGAAGGCAAGGGGACCTGACCGCAATGCAGATTTGTATGTGAGAGCCTATTCCTATATCTGCACCCCGGTTGCAGCATTCACCTATCCCCCCGCTGGTCTCTGCTTTCTGGCCCTGTCCTTGACAAACCAGAATTGGACACAAATGACCTCTCGACAAGTGACTACCTGCAGCAGTGATCAGTGTTTCCAGTGTGTCAAGGATGAAAAAAGGAAGCAAGGATCATCTTAGCCTGGGAATGGAAGCGGGATTATTACTTATTTTAGACTAGTCGTCACGGGCAATATTAACTGATAAGCGACCATGCAGCCCCAAATGCAGCAAGCCACGAAGCTTTGTGTTCTGACAACTTTCTAGTACATTTTTCAGCCATTCGTGCTACAGCAGCTCATTTGTGGAATCAGACCATGCATTGCAATTAGTCCTGAGCGCCCATATCTGTTCACTATCTGCCTTATATCCCACCCCCGTACAGGCGCCATTGTAATGATATAATGATATTCACGTCACCTGTCGGTGGTTTTTGGAGGATAGAGCTGATTGTTGTAATAGGATAGATTTTTCCAAATACACTGAAGTGCAATCTACATTCTAAACCGAACGGGGAGAATTTCTCAGAACTTCTCACATCTAACAGAATTTCCAAGTCGTCTTCATGCTGCTATTTGTAGTATTCCCAGAGCAGGAACGCACTTACAAAAGGAGACATTTGCCATTCAGTAAACTCACCTTACAAGGTTTCAAGTATAAACAGCTGAAAAATAAATGTAAAATTAACAGTTCAAAAGACTAGAGATGTAAATCTCTGCATTATACATAGCACGGGGTGACTGATAGGTTTATTTTATACTACAAACACATAAACCTAAGATACAATATTAGTGTAATGAAAACATGAAAAGCTTTAAAGTCCAAAACTTAAGATATTGACTAGGGCTGAGCGGATCTGGACTGTAAAAGTCCGGATCCGCACGGTTTCAAAGACGCCCGGGTGCCGGACCCGGATCCGGAATTCCGGGTGCACGATCCGGATCCGGCACTGGGGAAAATAATTGAAAAATAAAGAAAAACAGAATTAACACAGCGTTTCATACTTACTGATATTCGGTGTCATGGCGGCACACTGCTTCTGGGTCGCAGATTCACTTCCTGTACTACACAATAGGCTCATCACATACACAGCTTTCCATGCCTTCCCCGCCCACCGGCCGTCCAGTCGTCTGTGATTGGTTGCAGGCAGACGCGCCCCCAGCCCAGTGTCTGTCTGCAGTCATCGCTCATCGCGGCTCAGTCATAGGCATACACTCAGAGCTGGCAGTCGTTCTCTATGGCTGCTAGCTGTGGGATGTCGCAGAATTGGATGCGTCATTGTGGGACCTCGTGTGGATTACGCCGGACCTGCAGGTTTTTTGTGGTGAAAGGGGGTGTGTTTTTGTGTTTTATTCCAAAAAAAGGATTTTTTCTCTGTTTGTACTTATTTACTTTATGTACAGGTTAATGATGGAGGTATCTCAGACTCCTGCCATCATAAACCTAGGGATTAGTAGCAGCTGTGCACTGTTATTAACCACTTATTACCCTGATTGCCACCGCACCAGGGCACCGGGAAGAGGCGGTATAGCACCAGGATTGTCACATCTAATAGATGCAGCAATACTGGGCGGCTGGCGGCTAAGAATACCAGCCCCCAGCTGGCTTTATCATGGCTGGGCATCAAAATTGGGGGGGACCGCACGTCGTTTTTTTTTATTTATTTATTTAAATAATAATAAAAAAAAGCCGCATGCAGTGTATCTTAGGCCGGAATCACTGGTGAGGGACTCGCACGAGTTTGCCATGGCATCACCTTGCAAAGCCTTGTACGTGTGACTCTGGTCCCTTGATACACAGCACAGACACAGCCTGATAGCCAGGGGCTGCAGTCGCGGGGTGTAACTGTGCTGTCATCAGAATACGGGGGCCCTGCACCGATTGTTTTATTGATTCATTTTTTAAAACCATACTGACCCGCAGACACTTGCACTGCTTTCCCCGCCCACCGGACGTCCGTGAATATTGAGGTAGTGAATTTTGAATTGTCAGCTCCAGAAGGAAAAAGCATGACCCAGAAGGAGTTTGCCACCATGACACAGCCTCGGTGACTACACCGCATGTGCTCCTACCCTCCTATCCCTTCCACCAATGTTTTTAATCTCCGGATTCTGGTCCTCATTGATTTACATAGGCACCAGATTCCGGAGCGGATCGGGATATTTTTTTAATTGAGCAGTGATCCGCCGATCCCAGTTTTTTGCCAATCCGCTCAGCCCTAGTATTGACATTTTGTTAGCATAGGTCATTATTATCATTTTAATGGAGGTCAAACACCTGGCACTTCCACCAATCTTAAATGACTTAAATGGTGAATATAAGTGGAACAGCCCACTCTGTTCACCGTGTGGTGGCCAATGACAAGAACGGAATCTCAGTTACTATTGAAATGAATAGAAGCTTAGCTGCAGTTTTCGGTAATGTCCACTACACAACGGACTATTTACTGTTTATACCTGGCTATTGATGATGATGAAAAAAGCTTACTATATGAGGGTACTGTGTGGTGGACCACCATTATCTGTCTGTCAAAAAACAGTCAGAGGAGGTCAGTGCTAGGCGGGTGTCACAATGACTTAGGGGTAGTGGGAAACCAGGGCTAGGGGACCCTATGCTATCCCTATCCTCAGGGATACTTCTGATGGTGGAAAGGCCTGAGTCTCCTTCCTGGCCCTGCTCCTGACTAGTCCTGATCTGATTGCCTGTCCCACCAGAGAGGGACGGGAAAGGAGTGTGATGAAACTTTACATATATAGACAGACAAGAGAGAACCAAAACCTTGTCACACAGCCGCACACACAAAAGGTAAAGACAATTAGAGGTATAGGATGAAAAACAAGAGCAGGAAGGAAGCTACAAAACAACAGGGGTAAACTCCACAACTGCACCAAGCAACGAGCAAACTTTCACCAGTAAATCTGAGACACCACACCTTACAGACCAACATTGAATAAACTATAGCTGGCATGGGTGGAAGGTTTCAACCATAATAAATAGGAGGGGAGCAGATGTGATAGGTCTCCCAACAACATGTGATCAAAGGAGCAAGCAGACCAGCAGAGATTAACTCTTGCTAGCTTGTCTATGAAACAGCACACAGCAGGTCGACGCCTGAGTCTGTCTGTGCTGATCGCAGACACCAGAGAAACCATCGGGCGGCGTATCAGAAACTGCAATCTGAACGGAGCCCAACGCCGCCGTGACAGTAGGTGAAGTTTGTGTAAAAATCCAAGTAACCACAGGGAATAGAGCAGAGGAGCTGGAAGCCTATCTTCATGACCCAACGCACTTCCAGCCTTATTTCCATATACCTGCAAACTGATTTCTCGCTGATGAAGCAATGGCTCTCTATATATAGTCTTATCTTGTAAAGAGGTACATGACTATGTAAACATTTTTTGGGGGGAGGGGGCTGGCATAAGCCTTGCTGACACGTTACCTTTAATATGTGAATTGCAGCACTGAATTGTATATTTTTAGCCTATTGTTGGCTCAGAATGCATTAGGAGATTTGTGCCGCCTGCAGTTGCTGTTGGCGTTGCGCTGAAATAATAGAATTGCAGTTTTATTTAGACATCATATTGCGGCATGTGGATTCTCGTTCCGTAGAGCCCAAAGCACTTTATAAAAAGAAACTAATTCCCACAGCTCAAATCAGCCTGATAGAATTGTATAGATCCTGTCTACCAGTGTAATCTATTTAGAAGGCTACATTAGGCAGAAATCAGCATATCCACAAGCAAATGCATATTTCTAGAGACGCTCGGGCTGTGCTGCCTTCACTGGAGACTAAAAGAGATTTCTAAATGCAATCTATAATAAGATTTGGAATCAGGCATTAAATGGCTGTCACAGAAAGCGGAGTGCTCTGTGCGACCGTATAAACACTCTGCAGCTTTAGGGCACGGGTACTGAAGAAATGCAACCCCCAGGAGATACGAAGAAGAGCCTAGCAGAAGTGGCAAATAGAGCTATAAACATATTGGGCATATGGATGCAATAGCAGAGTGTCACAATGTGACTCCAGGTGCCACGCGTGGTCATGAGAGGACTTCTGGCGAGCGGCGCGACACAGCGGGAACACCAGGTTAGTGTCACGCTAGGGGAGGGGAGGACCACCAGCAAGTGACGTGGCACAGGGTACTCGCCGAAAACAATACAAAGGTAGGTCCTAGTGGTAGGGAGAGGAGAGCAGGTCACCTCCTAGCACTCACCCGAAACTGAACTCTGCACTCCCTAACATCCCTAGAGAAGTCCTTCCACCGTGCACCATTCACGTGCCTAGGCCCTAGCTGACCCTAAACTCACCCTGGCTACTGAGGGCCAGCAAGACGCTAGTCTCACTACTACAATAAGACAACACAAGGTAAGTAAGCCAAACTGGTGGTGAAAGACACAACAAAAAGCACTCCAAGGTTTCTTCAGGAAGGAACTTTGCAGCTGCAATAGAAATGACACCACAGCTATGCAGCAACAGCAAAATTAGTAGATAGATTCCAGCACCAATTAGGTTACCATCCAAAAATTATGTAAAAAATTAGAACATTTTTAATTGGATCGTCATATTAAATATATGAACGCACAATTTAAAAGTCCATAAATAACACTGACGCGTTTCGGATCTAAAGATAAGATCCTTACTCGTAGGTGTATAGCCTATGAGTAAGGATCTTATCTTTAGATCCGAAACGCGTAAGGTGTTATTTATGGACTTTTAAATTGTGCGTTCATATTTTTAACATGAAGATCCAATAAAGAATTTTCTATTTTTTACATAATTGTTGGATGGTATCCTAATTGGTGCTGGAATCTATCTACTATTTTTGCTGTTGCTCTATCCTGGGAACCCCAATCCTGGTGTTATCCATGCATCACAATTTAATCCATATCACAGGCATTACGGTAGGCTGAAAACTATTTTTTTCCTTTTCTCTACAGCTATGCAGCGACAACCTCCTTTAACATGGTCAGCATAGGAATGAGCTATAGCCAGTAAAGGGAGGAGTAAGGAGTTGATATTTATAGCAGAGGAGAGTGGCTGCAGCTGAGATAATAACTACCTGTTAGATCACTGCAGGATAGAAATGAACCCCCCAGCACCGGATGGAATTAAATACTCTCCAACTCAGGGTAAATGGCGAGCAGGCCCTAAAGCGGATCTGTGATCCACAAAGCGCTGTGACTCTCTGATCACAGATTATATCAGGGCGTCCTGGAATCAGCCTATTACAAAATGTCTTCTTTTCATTTGTATTATTGATTTATGAAAACAATAAATAGATAACATTATCATTACTCTTTAATTCTCATGTGAAAATTGGTTGTCCAAACCAAACAACCCTCAAGACAAACCTCCACTTCTTACCATTGGCCAGTAGAATTAACAGAAGGTGGAGCAAGCTAACGCAATTCAATAGCACTCATGTAGGGCTGTTAGTTTTCATGTTCCAGCTTAATTTATTGGCTAACCTTCACACATTTTATGGCGTCTATCAAGGGCTAGGCCACACAAAGGTTCTCTTCAACTATGTTCTACTGGGGGATCAGCCCCAAGCGTCTCCAGACCTAAACCTTATTGAGCCTCGTCGGGACCTCCTCAAAAAAAAGGTGGAGGAGTGCAAGGTCCCTGACATCCACCAGCTCCGTGATGTTATCATGGAGGATGGAAGAGCATCAAGTGGCTCCTTTAAGGCTCTAGTGAACTCCATGCCCAAGAGAGTTAAGGCAGTGCTTGAAAATAATGGTGACCACACAAAATATTGACACTTTGAGCACAATTTGGCCATTTTCACTTAGGGGTGTACTCACTTCTGTTGCCCGGTGTTTAGACATCAATGGCTGTGTGTTCAGATATTCAGCTGCAAACTGACTGCTGTATATTGTAAAAAAGAGTCATACTTCAGGCATGTCCCATTAGAATATATAATAATAAAATATTTACAAATATATGAGGGATGTATTCATTTTTGTGATTCACTGAGAGATATATATAATATATATATATATATATATAATATATATATATATATATATATATATATATATACACACACACACACACACACACACACACACACACACACACACACACACACACACACACTCTCTCTCTAGAAAGGTAATCCAAACTGATGACAGTTCTCAACCATTAATAACAACCTGAGCAAAGCAGAGTTTGAAATTAAAGCCACTGAGAGCCTATAAATCTAGAAGCATACACTAATATACCGGGGAACATAACATTTGACTCTGCAATACCCGAGCGTCAAAGACATTGATCATCATGGCAGCCACTGAAATTATATAGGAGCTAACAATAGACAAGGAAAATGGATAATTTAACAAAGCACTGGATCCTCTGTGGCTTCCACTGTACTCAATTTATTGCTATTCTAGTAAAAATAATGACATTTGGATGTATTCTTTTAAAATTGAAAAAGTAACCAATGTTGAACTGAGAGCTGCTATAATGGGGATAAATTTATCAATCCATTTTACAACAGTTTTTTCTTGGCATAAAAGCAAGAAATGGGTAACGGAAAAAAAGGGAAGACCTACTACAATGAGACACCGCACCCCACAGGTCCCTGTACAAAATGGAAAAAAACTAGCCGCACAACTTAAATCACCACCTCGGATCTGACTCCTTAAAACATCGTCAAGGGGTTTCTCGTACCTCCTGAAGGACCAAAGGGAAGGCTGTATCTAGAGATAAGTGAACCCTTTGAAGTTCGGCTCTGCGGGTTCAGCCAGACTTTTGATAGTTCGGTTTGGGACTCGGACTTGACCTGAACCCCAATGGAAGTCACTAATTGGGTAGTTCGGGTCTCCGCCACATGCAGCCAGCCATAAACAGAACATTAAGGCTATGTGCGCACGTTGCGTAATTACATGCATTTACTCTGCATATTGCACTGCAGTGTAACTGCATGCGTCCTGCGTCCCCTGCACAATCTATGAAGATTGTGCATGACAGGTGCACACGTTGCTTTTTTGAACGCAGCGATTTGGGTGCTAAATTTTGACCCAAATCCGTGCGTTCCTAAAATGAGCATGTCATGAGCGTTCTGGATGCAGCTCCCGCTCTGTCTATGGTGGGGGCAGCAGCCATAGCGCATGAAATCAGCTTTGTTTCTACACAAAAAATGCATCCATTATGCAGTGTTTCTGCAGCGATTTGACGCGCACATGTGCTGTCCAATCGCTGCCGAATATTCAGCAGTTACATGCGCATGAGCCCTAAGTCAGGATTCTCATAGTCTTTGCTGGGATGCTTTTTCCTTGCTTTTACTGATTAAAAGAAGCAAGTAAAAAGCATGAAAAGAGCAACGGGGGCACAAGGCCTTAAAGGTAGCGATTGCTAGTGATGTCGAGCGCGATATCACCCGCCCTCGTTGTATGTGCGACATTTGGTGATCACTGCCAAAGTGAACATTATCGCTACGGCAGCGCCACACGCACATACCTTGACAGCGACGTCGCTATGACCGCCAAACAATCCCTCCTTCAAGGGGGAGGTGCGTTCGGCGTCATAGCGACGTCACTGCAGCGTCACTAAGCAGCTTGCCAATAGAAGCGGAGGGGCGGAGATGAGCGGGACGTAACATCCCGCCCACCTCCTTCCTTCCGCATTGACGGTGGACGCAGGTAAGGAGATGTTCGTCGTTCCTGTGGTGTCACACACAGCGATGTGTGCTGCTGCAGGAATGACGAACAACATCGTACCTGCAGCAGCAACGATATTAAGAAAAGGAGCGACGTGTCAAGGATCACCGTTTTTGAACGATTTTGCGATCGTTGATCATCGCTCCTTTGTGTTACACGCTGCGATGTCGTTATCGGCGCCGGATGTGCGTCACTAACGACGTGACCCCGACGATATATCGTTAGAGATGTCGCAGCGTGTAAAGCACCCTTTAGACTCTTTTTGATTCGTCTTCTATAGAACCATTAATTTGACTTCATTTTATAACTTCATATCCTCAATAGACAAAAGCTATACCAGTCCTTCCTGGGGATGAAAAGGAGTGTCTCATATTTAGCTTGGTCCATGGCAGGCAGAAAGTGTTAGTGCAGAAGGAGCTGAACAGATTGAGTTAATTTTGTGGGTTAAGTTTCTATCTTTCTATCGGAGATTCGATCCGGTGACCTGTTGCTGCGTGTTATATTCCTCCTTCTGCTGGGCTGTTGCTTTTTCGTCCCTGTCCAAATGCTTGTGGTTCCAACCTTCCTTGTTCTCCTTTCTTGGTTCGCTCTTCCCCAGGTGTTTGTTATTTTCCCAGTTGGTCAGCCCTATCACATTCTGGGTTGGGTTTTATATGTTCACCTTTCACTATACTCCCTTGCTGGCTATAGCTCTAGGTGGACTTATGTTTAGGAGTTCCAGCCCTTCAGCTTAGGGGTAGAGTTGAGCAAATTGGCAATAATCCGGGTCCGGCGGATCAGTGGCGGGTTGACAAAGAAGTCCGAGATCCGATCCGGAATCCGGGCCAATATATGTCAATGAGGAGCGGAATCCGGGATGAGAGGAATAGAGAGATAGAGAGATAAAGAGATAGATAGAGAGATAGAGAGATAGAGAGAGAGAGAGAGATAGAGAGAGAGATAAAGATAGAGATAGAAAGAGAGAAAAAAAATTAAAAATTTGCCGAATCCGGATTGTGCACCAGGAATCCCACGTCCGGGTCAGACCCGGATCTACCGCTGAAACCGCGCGGATCCGGATTCTTCCAGTCCGGGTCCGCTCAACACTACTTAGGGGTTTTCAATACTGGGTAAACATCAGTTTAGTTGCTGCAGTGACTCCGTTAGTTTTCCTTCCCAGCACATCTTCCTTTCACCTCTTTCAGATTTCTTGGAAGATTTTACTTGTGCCGCTTATTTGTAACTCTCTTGGGCTTTCCCTTTCTACCTTTATATGAATGTATAAACAACAACCAAAACAAAAGTATACGCCTAAAATGTCAAAATGTTATTAGTATATTTTAAAAATTAGTAAAAGGAATGTGGTAGTACAGATATATAAAGACCGGACAGACCTATAGCAAATGACAATAAAATTCAATGTATCAGACTAATTTGAGAAAATATCTCTATATGGAAAGTGCCAAGTGCATCAATTACGTGTCAAAATTAGATGTTATATTATATATATAATAGATAACATTTCATTATGTCATTACTATATAAATACAGGCAATAAAACAGGGATTATGACAAAATGTATCATATACCGAAAGAAAATTATTCGTAAACCAATTAGGTGAACAATATCACAAGTGTATTATTATTATTTCAAAATATACAGTTTCTTTCCAGTATAAGAAAAATAACTGCAAAAAATGCTAAGTGTAAATATTGCACTAGCCCCACATTAAAAGAGACACTGCCTAAAACAAGTGGGAACAGTGCAATCATGTAGTGGCTGTAAAAATTAATTAGACTTACTGCAAGAGTGAGGTCCGTCCGGTCCTACAGCCCCAACGTACGTTTCATGTATTCACTTCTTCACGGAGCGCTTATTGTTTATAATGATCTAAGTTCATGGCCCGGTACATTTTATTTAAAGTGTACTCCTTGTTGACTTTATATGAATGTGTTTTTAGTTTTGTCACATGCTGTGTTTGTGTCTTCCTGCACACCTTTCTCTCCCTTCTGTTGTCAGTGTGTTTTGGCTAGAGATGAGCAAAGCCGAGGTTCGGTGTTCGTACAACACATAGACTTTACAAAAAAGGCAGAGTTCAAAGTTTGGGTGCTTTACCACTTGCGCGATCATCACTGTGCTCAGGTACGCTCAGTGCTCAGCCCAGTGTGAGCAGCTTGCAGTGTTTGAACGTCTTGATTTGGAGGCAACAACAGCATGATTGGATGTAGTGTGCACCAAACAAAAAAAATGGGAAAACACACCCCACCCTCCCCGGAAATGCTGCGATCGCATTGATCGCAACATTCTGGGGGGTTAAACTGTAAACTGCCCGGAGTGGTGCGGGACCGCTCCGAGCAGTGAGAGCCGGGTCCCGTTTGTAAGATCAGCCGGTGACCCGGCAGCAACCTCGGGGGTGGAGCACCTGAACCATTGCCGTTGCCATGACTACAAAACGCACAAAAACAAACAGAAAAAAAGCATGTGAAAAAACGTGCAAACGCCATAAAAAATGCGCATTTTTTCAGCTGCTTTTTTCCTGCCAAAACATGCGTTTTTATGTACAGATTTTCTGCACATAAAAACGCAACGTGGGAACATAGCCCAAATAAAACATTTTCAAAGTAGTTTCACAAAATTACAGCCAAGTGCATGTCCTTATTTTGTATTTCTATGCTTTATGGAGACTCAATAGAAATAACGAGCAGAAAGCAGAGCTGGTGCGAATCCGGTCCCGCTGGACGGGAGCACTGAGATCCGCCTCTTACCTTACGGCATCCCGTGCTTTTTGTTTTGTTAACTGTGACTATATGTGTGGTCGTAACCATAGATACCTAAGGTCCTGCAATGCCCTGAACATGAGGTAAGCAACACCGTGAATCAGAAGAATTATACCACACTAGCTGTACTACCCGGCTTCGCCCGGGTTAATTACTGCTGTTAACAAAATAGAATGTATTAACAAAAATGTATTCTGCACACAAAAACCCCAAAACAAAGAGATATAAATGTAATTATTAAATTGTTGCCTATATTAATCAATCAGAGCTCAGATTAATTAACTGTAGCAAAATAGAAGCTAAGCTGTGATTGGTTGCTATTGGCAGCCTGATAAATCTCCAGGCAACAGAAAGCCCTCCCCCTGACAGTATATATTAGCTCACACATACACATATAGACAGGTCATGTGACTGACAGCTGCCGGATTTCCTATGTGGTACATTTGTTGTTCTTGCAGTTTGGCTGCTTATTAATCAGATTTTTATTTTTGAAGGATAATACCAGACTTGTGTGTGTTTAGGGCGATTATGTGGCGAGGTTGGTGTATGTGTGGTGAGATGTGTGCTGAGGGTGGTATATGTGTTCAAGCACGTGGTAGTGTGTGGCGCATTTTGTGTGTGTGTTCATATCCCCGAGTGTGGTGAGTATCCCATGTCGGGGCCCCACCTTAGCAACTGTACGGTATATACTCTTTGGCGCCATCGCTCTCATTCTTTAAGTCCTCCTTGTTCACATCTGGCAGCTGTCAATTTGCCCCCAACACTTTTCGTTTCACTTTTTACCCATTATGTAGATAGGGGCAAAATTGATTGGTAAATTGGAACGCGCAGGGTTAAAATTTCGCCTCACAACATAGCACCCGACGCTGCCCGGGATAGTAACTGTCTCTCTGTTTCTCTCCCATTCTCTGTCTGTCTCCCCCTCTGTATATATCTCTCTGTCTCTCTCTCTCTCTTTGTCTGTCTGTCTCTTTCCCTGTCTGTCTATCTCTTTCCCTGTCTGTCTATCTCTGTCATTTTCCCTGTCTGTCTCTTTCCCTCTCTTTCCCTGTCTGTCTCTTTCCCTCTGTCTCTTTCCCTGTGTCTGTCTCTTTATCTGTCTCTTTACCTGTCTTTGTCTGTCTCTTACCCTGTCTCTCTTTCCCTCTCTTTCCCTGTCTCTTTCCCTGTCAGTCTGTCTCTTTGTCTGTGTCTGTCTCTTTGTGTCTGTCTCTTTGTGTCTGTCTCTTACCCTGTCTATGTCTCTTTCTTACCCTGTCTGTGTCTGCCTCTTTCGCTGTCTGTGTCTGTCTCTTTCCCTGGCTGCATTGTGACACGCCAACATTCCATATAAGGGAGTGGCTGCGCATTCTTCTGAAGTTCTGGCTGCACTGTGGCTCCGAGCTCCATTTGCTTTAATGGAGGCAGGTTTTTTGGCGAATAACTGTAAAGCACGGGGTTAAAATTTCCCCTCAAAACATAGCCTATGACGCTCTCGGGGTCTAGACGTGTGAGTGTGCAAAATTTTGTGGCTGTAGCTGCGACGGTGCCGATACCAATCCCGGACATACATACACACACACATACACACATTCAGCTTTATATATTACATTTCTAACTGGAGGTATTTGCTAATATTATTATTATTACACCTACTACATATTAGGATAGGATCTTGGAGCTGGGAAGAACCCTTTAAGGCAATAATAATGATATCATTACGTCTTCAATTTCACCATGTTCTCAAAAAAACTGAATAATGCAACTGAACAAGTGTTAGAAGAATATCAATCATAAACTGCCTGCTGGGTAACAGAAGCTCTACATTAACCAACAAAGTACACAGCCCATATTTGCTCCCAAACTTCTGTACACAATGTTCTCGGTCACCATCACTTAAAATAAATCAGCAATTACAAATAACACAATATCAAAAAACCTAATAGGTAATGGAGAGAACTTTCCCTTCAAAACACTTAAAACTGTGGAGCAGCAATACCGAATTCCCCGGCTCCCACTCATTCGTGACATGTATAAGCCAACGCATTTCAAGACAGGTCTTCAGAACCGAGCGAGTAATGAAGGCACTCCAGTCATCATTCAAAAACTCTATAATGCATTCAGACATTGTTACCGCCATTCCTCTTAGGTTTTCAGCAGCGAGATAAGTACTCCAAATATTAAGAAATAATAGTCAGGAAGGAAAGAAATATAAGTCTATCGTTAATGTGATATGACTGCACTGATTGGCATTATGAGCTGAAAAGTTTGCTAACTACCCAAGGTCATTCTGCCCACTGTTATCATGGTGATCAAGGATGGAGGTGTATTATATTCAAGGGTCTGCAGATTTCATCTTCAACCACAGTAAACCAAAGACCAGTTATGGTTTTTTGCAAAAAAAAATGGCTTTTATATACAAAAGGATTGTCTGGGATTTATTAAAAACAGGCTAAAAGCAGGATGTGGTAAAATAACCAATACTCACCTGTTTAATCATCTGTTGAACATTCTCCATTCCTCTTTGTATACTTTGCAGCAGTGATTACTGGCCATACATCCATGCGACTGCTGCAGATAACCATATACCTAAGCAGTAATGTCTGCATGTATATCACAAGACTACTGAGTCTAGCAGTATACTTCCAATAGCGTCAAACCTGATGGCTGCTATGGGGCCCGTGAAATGGGGGGGCCCCTGCAAAATGGCACTGTCCCCCACAGGGCATGCTAAAAATGTAGATACAGTTGGCTGCAATGGTGGAACAGGGAGCCGTCAGTTCTCTGCTTCACAATTCAGCCTGTGCAGTATTAGCGCAGCAGGTACAATGACATCACTAGAGTGCACCTACTGCATGCAGTCTACATCCACACACAGCCAGAACAGAGCAACGCACAGGGGGATCAGGGCTAGGTAAAGTAGCTTTGTTTTGTTTGTTTGGGTTTTTTTCAGGGTTTTTCTTTTTCCGTTAGTGCTAGTGTTGGAGGGTACTGTGGGGCCTCATAATATGTAGGGGGCTGTATAGGTATCATATTGTGCGGTCATCACGAAGTAGGAATCATACAGTGGAGCTATCACTATGGGAACATCATACTCTGTTGGGGCACTGTAGGGGCATCATACTCTGTTGGGGCACTGTAGAGGCACCATACTCTGTTGGGCCACTGTAGGGGCATCATACTCTGTTGGGCCACTGTAGGAGCATCATACTCTGTTGGGCCACTGTAGGGGCATCATACTCGGTTGGGCCACTGTAGGGGCATCATACTCTGTTGGGCCACTGTAGGAGCATCATACTCTGTTGGGCCACTGTAGGGGCATCATACTCTGTTGGGCCACTGTAGGGGCATCATACTCTGTTGGGCCACTGTAGGGGCATCATACTCTGTTGGGCCACTGTAGGGGCATCATACTCTGTTGGGCCACTGTAGGGGCATCATACTCTGTTGGGCCACTGTAGGGGCATCATACTCTGTTGGGCCACTGTAGGGGCATCATACTCTGTTGGGCCACTGTAGGGGCATCATACCCTGTTGGGCCACTGTAGGGGCATCATACTCTGTTGGGCCACTGTAGGGGCATCATACTCTGTTGAGCCACTGTAGGGGCATCATACTCTGTTGGGCCACTGTAGGGGCATCATACTCTGTTGGGCCACTGTAGGGGCATCATACCCTGTTGGGCCACTGTAGGGGCATCATACTCTGTTGAGCCACTGTAGGGGCATCATACTCTGTTGGGCCACTGTAGGGGCATCATACTCTGTTGGGCCACTGTAGGGGCATCATACTCTGTTGGGCCACTGTAGGGGCATCATACTCTGTTGGGCCACTGTAGGGGCATCATACTCTGTTGGGCCACTGTAGGGGCATTATACTCTGTTGGGGCAGAGAAAGGTGCTGGTTCAAATGTGAGGGCAACATACTTTGCTTGGGTCACTTTGGGCTCATCATACTGTGCCTGTGGGGGTACTCTGGGGGAAGGTTGTGTGTGGGAATTAAACGTTATGTGTGGGGCACTTTTTTGGTGTCATCCTTCTGTATGGGGGCATGAAGGGGTACCTTAGCAGGTGAAAACACGAATGGGCTTCAGTAAGAGCACTATTTTTGTGTATTTCATGTACCGCAATACATATCCCTCTCGCTGCCTTTAAAACTTGTGAGATATGCCCTCCTGTGACTATGAGCCATGACATCCACTTACTTCACAAAAATCATAAACGGGGAAGGAGAGCAGAGTCAAAATTGGAATTTTGGTATGGGGCCCCATGATTTCTGTCTATACCTTTGGCTCCTACCTTAGTATTGAGCACAATTATGCTACCAGGCTATGATTCATGCTGTAGCTTGGGCAGCATGAAACGAGTGACTTGGGTAACAAATGTGGCTTGTGTCACCCAGCTTTGTGGCTTCAGACAGCAGCCCTAATTTATGACCATAAGCACAGACTGCAGTATGACACACATCGGCAATATTTCAGACTTTAAATAACCACTGAGCATTGCTGTACCCTGCACTTCTAGCCAGTCCCTATACAGGTTCCTCACCTGTCGCCAAGCAGGAACTTGAAGCCCTGAAAAGACCCTACAATAGTCCCTGGCTAGGGAGTGGGCAGGTGAGGAACGCTAGCCCCACTTAATCTTTAACACGTCAATCTATAATTGTTAATGGATTATGAATAAGATGAGTTTTGTAGCACGAACAACTCAGCTTTGTACATCAGGATCTAAAAGCACTCTGAAGTTGTTTTTCACTCTAATTTGTTTTGTCATTGATCAGTAAATTTGTGGGGTTAAAATTGAATTATTCTAGTTAGACAGTAATACATATTCACATTTATGAACAGCTCACCTTAATCTGCTATGGATAACTATGGAGACGAAAGTGTTAAGCCCATTTCTTCGCCTCTTTGCAGGGAGGTGTAGAAAAAGAAATCCGTTATCTAATTCCTCACGCAATCTGTGATGGAGTGCTTCAATCTGAAATCTGAAAGTCGAAATAAATCAAGAAATTAAGTGCCAATGCTTTATCAACTACAAATAGCCTTCCTGAGCACAAAGGAATCCTGCAGACATTATGGCATATTTGTTCTAAGTTAAAATAATTTATTGCAGAACACAAACCAAGAACAAATATGTCACACATCGGATACCAAGAGAGATAATATTCTAATTCAAGTTAAAGCAGAAGCGAAATATACAGCTTTATAGGATGAAACAGTTTGCAGGTTTTTTAAGGCAATTTATGGTACATTTGTATTCTAAATACTAACCATCCTTAAATAAAACAGATATAACTCTTTAAAAGAAGTGCAAACGTCATATAAACATATATATTATATACTAGCTGTAGTACCCGGAGTTGCCCGGGATAGTAACTAAGTCTCTTTCCGTCTCTCTCCCAGTCGCTGTCTGTCTCTGTCTGTCTCTGAGTCTCTTTCCCTGTCTGTCTGTCTCTTTCCCTGTCTGCCTCTGTCTCTCTGTGTCTGTCTGTCTCTTTCACTGTCTGTCTCTGTCTTCTCCTTCTTTACCATCTGAGACCATGCAGATTAAATGTTTTTTTCCTTTGGGTGCATGAGGGGTTAACTCCTTCTCCTGGTGTAGCAGCAGACCTGCCCAGCTGTCAGCGGTTGATCACTTACAGCTGGGATATAAGCCCTCTGCTTACTGCAGAGGGTGCTGGTTATTCAGTTTAGTCTGGATCCAGTCCTGGAGCTGAGAGGAGGTGTCGGTTGCGTTGGTGTGTGTGAAGGTAGCTAGTGTTGTTACTTTCTCTTTTTGTGTTACCACTCCCTGTACACCTTTTGTTGTTCCCTATTGTTGGTAATAGGTGTAAGTTTTAATTCTATCCCTGTCTGTCAGTATCAGTATCATCAGTGGGGTTTTCAACTTCCATCCTTGCCCTTCCCCCTGGGTGGTGAGTTGTGGAGGGGGGTCCTACCATCCGGGACAAGGACAGGAGATAGGGAGACGTTGGGGGCCCAGACCTCGCTACCTTTTAAGTGTACCTCTGGGTTCAAGGAAAGCCTAGGGTATGCTTAGTCTAAGGGTCAGCGTAGGGGCTCCCTTCCAGTCACCCCCCCCTTTCCTGAGAGGTTCATGCTCATGCAGGAGGAGCTTGCATTGAGTGGGAGTCAATCGTATGTTTCAGCTCCATATACAAACTATTGGCAAATACAACTATTTGTCTAGGGCAGGTAGCAAATTATCAACAAGCTTTTACATTTGCTGGTGGTGGTGACACGTAATTTTTTGAGATTTTTTAATACATGTCTAATGTAGTCACGTTTCCTGCTCAGTACGCACCTGTTCACACTTGTCTGTTAGGAAGTGCCATCAGTTTTCTTATTTCAATGTAGTCAAATATTACAATAAATTCTACCTCTAATTTAAAAACAATCAAGCAGCAAATGTGACTTGTTCAATTCTTTAAAGTTTCTAACAAAAATTGTTTAGCTTTTTCTTAAGCGGGCTTTACACGCTACGATTTCGCTACAGCGATCTCGTTGGGGTCACGGATTTTGTGACGCACATCCGGCCACTGTAGTGATGTCGTAGCATGTGACTCCTAGGAGCGATTTTGGATTGTTGCAAAAACGTCCAAAATCGCTCCTCGTTGACATGGGGGTCCGCTGGCAGTTATCGCTGCTGTCGCAGGAGCGAAGTGGTTCCTCGTTCCTGCGGCAGTGCACATCGCTGTGTGTGACGCCGCAGGAACGAGGATCATCTCCTTACCTGCCTCCGGCCACAATGCGGAAGGAAGGAGGTGGGCGGGATGTTACGTCCCGCTCATCTCCACCCCTCCGCTTTCATTGGGCGGTCGCTTAGTGACGTCGCTGTGACGCCGAACGGGCCGCCCTCTTCGAAAGGAGGCGGTACGCTGGTCACAGCGACGTCGCTATGCAGGTAAGTATGTGTGACGGGGGTGCCGGATTTTGTGCGCGACGGGCAGCGATATGCCCGTTTCGCACAAACGATGGGGGTGGGTAGCATGCTAGCGATATCGGGCTGGATATCGCAGCATGTAAAGCCACCCTTAGTTGCATCGGATTCTGGAAAAGTTGGCTCTAACTTTCCAAGTGTTTGCAAACATCAGGGCTAATACCGGAGTGGGGAAAGATGACTGGCAATCTCCATCGAAGATGGAATTGACTCAATTTATAGCCACATTCAGGATTTAAGAATAAGTAAAAGGTCATAAAAGCGTCCAAAATAACAGGTTAGTAGAATATAGCAGGGCACTCCACCCTTATGTTCTAAAAGGAAGATACCTAGCAGCAACTCAAGACTTTATAAAGAAAATTACTCGAAGCTTTCAAAGGCTTAACATCTCCTTCTATGGCTCCCAGCAAGAAAATGAATGTTTAATGCGGCGGAAAGTTTGCCGAGAAAATGAAGATGAAAACAGTGTGTAACGGTAATCATATCATCACCGCAACAGCAGTAATATTTTATTCCCAAAAAAATAATCACACAAATTGTGAAAGATTTTTGCAATAAGCTTGGTACACACTTTACCAGTCAAGACTGTTCCACAAATTACATCAGATTTGACATGGAAGACAGTACTGTATTCAGCGCTACTCTACCTCCCACAACTAAGGAGGACCAGTCAAGGAGTCAACGGAGTCCATTAAACACCAGTGAGATCCGTCATACATTGTATCCTACACACAAACAATGTGGATGTGAGCCATATTGTAACCATAAAATGTCACAATTCTTTGTACTTTCTATGACTTCGTATATTAAGATTTTAACAACATAATGCATTTTTCTAAACTTTTGCAGATCAAGGCTTGACGGAGTTTTCACCAAACCTTGGTAATTTCCCCAGCTTAGTAACTTGTAAGTACATCGCTATGCACTATACAGTGTGTCCACCCATATCCTGTCCACCGCCATTAACTTGAGATCTGAGGCAGCTATAGGCATAGAAGTGGTGTCTAGGTATAGTAAAGTATCCATGCGCTATGCAATGAAACCACCTATAGCGCCACCTGTTGGAAAACAACGGAGTTAGCATTTTTATCTCGAAAACGGAACGAGATAGAGAAAAAAAGTGAATTATAAAGTTGTAGGGCATCATCAATTCAATACGAATCGACACCTTACATACCGAAATGCTATGATTAGAACGTGTAAAACTCACAAGGCTGCGGACGTGAAGCGATACCTCATGGAGACCTTCCTACAAGTCATTGGGTATGGTGGCTGTGTGGAGTGGCCTCCACGCTCACCTGACCTGACCCCATTGGACTTCTTTCTGTGAGGTCGCATCAAACAGCAGGTGTATGCGACCCCTCCACCAACATTGCAGGACCTACGACCACGTATCACAGATGCTCGTGCAAACGTGTCACCCACCATAGTGCACAACGTGCAGCAAGATACAGTATGCTGTCCAGAGTCCAGATGTGCATTGCAGCTGACGGTGGCCACTTTGAGTATTAAAGTTAAATGAGTGCCATATGTGTGATCAGCATTCAATGCTTTGGGGGGGTCATGGGTATCATATCATAGCATATCTGTATGCAAGGTGTCGATTCGTATTGAATTGATGATGCCCTACAATTTTGTAATTCACTTTTTTTCTCTATCTCGTTCTATTTTCAAGATAAAAATGCTAACTCCGTTGTTTTCCACCAGGTGGCACTATAGGTGATTTCATTGTGTAGCAAAGAGAAAAAAGTAATGAGACTTCAGCTTACCATATGCAACTGCGCTCCAGGACTTGCAGGTGCTCATGGTCCTCCAGACCGGCCAGGCTGGTATATAGCTGAGAGGAAGTGAAGAGTGGACCCAGCACCACAATCCAGTATGTTAAAATATCAAAAATATATTAGGTATTAAAAATCCAACGGATCCACAACTTGAGAGAAGACGCATAGGCGCACCTTACGCGTTTCGGACAATAAATTAAGGACTTGTTTTTATTTGTCCGAAACGCATAAGGTGCGCCTATGCATCTTCTCTCAAGTTTTGGATCCGTTGGATTTTTAATACCTAATAAATTTTTGATATTTTAACATACTGGATTGTGGTGCTGGGTCCACTCTTTACTTCCTCTCAGCATTCATTGCGTAGCGCATGGCTACTTTACTATACCTAGACACCACTTCTATGCCCATAGCTGCCGCCGTTCTCAAGTTAATGGCGGTGGACAGGATATGGGTGGACACTGTATATTCCTCCAAGCTAGATGGAAATCTTCATCTTCTACTAGTTCAGTAATCTTGTAAGACTATAGAATTTTCGTAAACTAATGGCTATGTCGCAGACAAAAAAGGTCATATTCACACTGTCTCCTTTTCCAGAGGTTAAAAACATCCAGTTTTTAAGGAAAAAATGCTTCAGAAAAAAACAAAACACTTCCATTGTCTGGATTTTTGTTATACTTAATGTTTTCCTTTTTTGTTGTTTCCTTTCTTGCAATTTTTTTTCTACCAGTTGGGGGGTTTTTTTTACATTTTTTTGTTTTTTTTGCTTTTAAATCTATGAAACAATCAAGAAAATGCTTGCGTTTTTTTATGTATTTATTTAATTTTTTTTTTTAAAGGAAAACGCTGATGGAAAGCCTTGTTTTTGCTTTCCAATTGACTTTTAATGCAAAGTATTCAGTTTCTTCATAACAAAAAACACCAGAATGGACATTACTTCTTTGAAACGCTTGATGTAGTTTAAATTCTCAACCAACTGAAAGATGTTCATAAGCCTGAACATAAGTATTTTTATGTTTTTAAATCAATGGGTGCATTATACATTTGCCGAGCTACGTGGGGGCATTAAAACATTTTTCAGGGTTTTATGGGGCCATTATACAGTTTGCAGGGAGGGCTATGTGGAGTCCATTATACAGTTTGCAGGGCTATGTGGAGTCCATTATACAGTTTGCAGGGCTATGTGGAGTCCTTTATACAGTTTGCAGGGCTATGTGGAGTCCATTATAGAATTTGCAGGGCTATGTGGAGGCCATTATACAGTTTGCAGGACTATGTGGGGTCCATTATACAGTTTGCAAGGCTATGTGGGGGCCATTATACAGTTTGGAGGACTATGTGGGGTCCATTATACAGTTTGCAGGGCTATGTGGGGGCCATTATACAGTTTGCAGGGCTATGTGGGGCCCATTATACAGTTTGCAGGGCTATGTGGGGCCCATTATACAGTTTGCAGGGCTATGTGGGGCCCATTATACAGTTTGCAGGGCTATGTGGGGCCCATTATACAGTTTGTAGGGCTATGTGGAGTCCATTATACAGTTTGCAGGGCTATGTGGAGTCCATTATACAGTTTGTAGGGCTATGTGGGGCCCATTATACAGTTTGCAGGGCTATGTGGGGCCCAATTATACAGTTTGCAGGGCTATGTGGGGCCCATTATACAGTTTGCAGGGCTATGTGGGGCCCATTATACAGTTTGTAGGGCTATGTGGAGTCCATTATACAGTTTGCAGGGCTATGTGGAGTCCATTATACAGTTTGCAGGGCTATGTGGAGTCCATTATAGAATTTGCAGGGCTATGTGGAGTCCATTATAGAATTTGCAGGGCTATGTGGGGCCCATTATACAGTTTGCAAGGCTATGTGGGGGCCATTATACAGTTTGCAGGATTATGTGGGGTCCATTATACAGTTTGCAGGGCTATGTGGGGGCCATTATACAGTTTGCAGGGCTATGTGGGGCCCATTATACAGTTTGCAGGGCTATATGGGGCCCATTATACAGTTTGTAGGGCTATGTGGAGTCCATTATACAGTTTGCAGGGCTATGTGGGGGCAATTATAAAGTGTGAATAGCTATGTGGGGGGTATTATACTGTTTGGAGGGCTGTGTGTTGGCTATTATACTGTTTGGAGATCTAGCGGGGCCCATCATACTGTGTATGGGCCATAATACCAAGTAGAGGGGCCATCATACTCTGTGGAGAGGTGTAAGGGCTATTATAATGTATGGAGGGCAGATATACTATATGGAGGGATAAGAGAGTTCCATCATATTATATTTGGGACATGATGGGGTATCATACTTTGCAGTGCGGGGAGTAATGTAAGGTCGTTATGCTGTACGTGGGAGGGTAATTCACTGTGGGAGTATCATATTGTATTTGGGGGGCACTTTTATTGGCGTCATACTTTATGGAGGCCATGAAAGGGGGATCTTAATGCATGAGAACACTAAGGAGCTTCAGTAGGAATACATACAATTACTTTGTAAGGGCTGCAAAGTTGTGTGATATGCTATTCTGTGACCCTGTCAAATATTAAATTTTTTTGTGGGTGGGGCCTAATTAGGACTTCCGGTATGGACCGCATGATTTCTATTTACGCCCCTGACAGGAAGAACTATCAAATATCAGGAACAAAACTCACAGCCTTTTCAAGTCACCTACGCCCCCTCCAAAAAACTGAGAGCACAAGAGAGTGGTGTTTTAATGCCGCGCCAATAGATCACTTCAGATGATGTTCAGACCAGTGTTACTTTATTGTTTTCCAGGTCAACGCGTTTCTGGGGCATCTGCCCCCTTCATCAGGACCACCAAAGAAACAGATAACATCCAATCCAGATTGGATGTTATCTGTTTCTTTGGTGGTCCTGATGAAGGGGGCAGATGCCCCAGAAACGCGTTGACCTGGAAAACAATAAAGTAACACTGGTCTGAACATCATCTGAAGTGATCTATTGGCGCGGCATTAAAACACCACTCTCTTGTGCTCTCTGTTATCTACCGTTTTGGTGGCTGCAGCCTTGGATTGTGTGATACATGCGATTACAGTAGTTGTGGCTTCTCACAACTACATCTGGTGAGTAGTTTCACTCCCCCACCCCCACCCCTCACATATTGGGGTAAGACCCTATGCGCTTGTTTTTCCACAGCTTTTTCTCCCTCCAAAAAACTAGCAATGGTCAACTTGACATCATGAAGCTCTCTCCCCGTCAATGCTAATGTGGAAATGACGGTTGTGTACAGGGTTGTTAGATGAGAATTTATACGAGCGGTCTTTAGTAAAAGAAAATAATTTATTCCCAGTCACTTTATTAGTTGAAATTACAGTCAAATTGAAAGGGAACATATACAGTATATGGCAGCAGAAGCTATACACAGCTCCTCAAACTGATAGAATTCGACAATGGGAGGGTGGAAAATCGGGTCACAGTCAAAAGAGACGGCAAGAAGTAATAAGCTACGGTAAATGCCTTGCAACAGATGTAGTATGTGTTTTAGGCTACAGCCCCACTATGAGTATTCAGTGCGTTTCTGATGCTGCACATTTTCCACAACATTTCTGTACAAGTTGGCTAAATTAGGTTACTTGCATTTTTTAGTTTATGTTTGTTTTTACATTTTTATTGCATTTTTTCAACTGCGGTTTTTGCCTCCTTTTGGTATGTCAGCTTTCAAGGAACATTCTTGCTTTGATAAAACTTTACTGATAAAGTCAGTTATGCATTAAATTCGTTTTTACTTTATTTTTGCAAATGCCCTAAAAACAGATAAGTGTTTTTTAAGTGTTCATTTTCTGCATCTCATTCAAGTCTATAGAAAAAAATAAATAATTTGCAAATAAGCATTTATTAGAAGGGAAATTGACATGTTGCAGATATTTCAAAATCGCACCGCGTTTCAGTTTAACAAAAAAAATAAATAAAAGGCACAGTGGTCATGAGATTTCTACTAATCTCATGCACTTGGCTGGGAATGCAAGATGCTGCAATAATTGCACACAGAAATCTGCAGCATAAAAATGCACCATATACTCATTGTGTTAACGTCTGTGTGTACAATTTTTCAATCCATGTGTTATCCATGTGCCATCCGTGTGACAAGTACCGGAATAAAATACATTAAAAAAATTACTGATTTTTATGTGTTATAGATGTTCAAAGATAATGATAGATAGATAGATAGATAGATAGATAGACAGACCGTACAATTTTCTACATACCTTTCTATTAACCAAATATATATATATACAGTGCCTACAAGTAGTCTTCAACCCCCTGCAGATTTAGCAGGTTTGATAAGATGCAAATAAGTTAGAGCCTGCAAACTTCAAAGAAGAGCAGGATTTATTAACAGATGCATAAATCTTACAAACCAACAAGTTATGTTGCTCAGTTAAATTTTAATACATTTTCAACATAAAAGTGTGGGTCAATTATTATTCAACCCCTAGGTTTAATATTTTGTGGAATAACCCTTGTTTGCAATTACAGCTAATAATCGTCTTTTATAAGACCTGATCAGGCCGGCACAGGTCTCTGGAGTTATCTTGGCCCACTCCTCCATGCAGATCTTCTCCAAGTTATCTAGGTTCTTTGGGTGTCTCATGTGGACTTTAATCTTGAGCTCCTTCCACAAGTTTTCAATTGGGTTAAGGTCAGGGGACTGACTAGGCCACTGCAACACCTTGATTTTTTCCCTCTTGAACCAGGCCTTGGTTTTCTTGGCTGTGTGCTTTGGGTCGTTGTCTTGTTGGAAGATGAAATGACGACCCATCTTAAGATCCTTGATGGAGGAGCGGAGGTTCTTGGCCAAAATCTCCAGGTAGGCCGTGCTATCCATCTTCCCATGGATGCGGACCAGATGGCCAGGCCCCTTGGCTGAGAAACAGCCCCACAGCTTGATGCTGGCACCACCATGCTTGACTGTAGGGATGGTATTCTTGGGGTCGTATGCAGTGCCATCCAGTCTCCAAACGTCACGTGTGTGGTTGGCACCAAAGATCTCAATCTTGGTCTCATCAGACCAGAGAACCTTGAACCAGTCTGTCTCAGAGTCCTCCAAGTGATCATGAGCAAACTGTAGACGAGCCTTGACATGACGCTTTGAAAGTAAAGGTACCTTACGGGCTCGTCTGGACCGGAGACCATTGCGGTGGAGTACGTTACTTATGGTATTGACTGAAACCAATGTCCCCACTGCCATGAGATCTTCCCAGAGCTCCTTCCTTGTTGTCCTTGGGTTAGCCTTGACTCTTCGGACAAGCCTGGCCTCGGCACGGGTGGAAACGTTCAAAGGCTGTCCAGGCCGTGGAAGGCTAACAGTAGTTCCATAAGCCTTCCACTTCCGGATGATGCTCCCAACAGTGGAGACAGGTAGGCCCAACTCCTTGGAAAGGGTTTTGTACCCCTTGCCAGCCTTGTGACCCTCCACGATCTTGTCTATGATGGCCTTGGAATGCTCCTTTGTCTTTCCCATGTTGACCAAGTATGAGTGCTGTTTACAAGTTTGGGGAGGGTCTTAATTAGTCAGAAAAGGCTGGAAAAAGAGATAATTAATCCAAACATGTGAAGCTCATTGTTCTTTGTGCCTGAAATACTTCTTAATACTTTAGGGGAACCAAACAGAATTCCGGTGGTTTGAAGGGTTGAATAATAAATGACTCTCTGAATAAACTTTTCCCAATTTAAAAAAAAAAATAATAATAAATAACATTCTTTTTTGCTGCAGTGCATTTCACACTTCCAAGCTGATCTACAGTCCAAATGTCACAATGCCAAGTTAATTCCGAATGTGTAAACCTGCTAAATCTGCAGGGGGTTGAATACTTCTTGTAGGCACTGTAATTAGCTGTAGTACCTGGCATTGACTGGGATAATAACTTAGTGTCACTCTCCCTCTCTTTCTGTCTCGCTCCCTGTCTCTGTCTGTTTCTCTCTGACTGTCTCTCTCTGTCTCTATTCATCTGTCTCTGTCTTTCCCTGTCTGTCTCTCTCTGTCTCTCTCCCTGTTTGCCTATCTCTGTCTGTTTCTGTTTCGCTCTCTCTCTGCCTGTCTCTCTCTCCACCTCTTGCTGTATGTCTGTCTGTCACTGTCTGTTTCTCTCTCTCTGTCTCTCTCTCTCTATCTGCCTCTGTCCATCTACCTGTCTGCCTCTCCCTGTCTGCCTCTCCCTCTATCCATCTCTCCATCAATATCATATTACCTCACACATAAACTTCTTATACTAAGAATGTCCTTTGTTGCCTATAGCAACCAGAGCTCCTATTAATAACTTGTAGCTCCCAGCTCCATTGACTTTAATGTAAGCAGGTTTTTTGGCAAATAACTGTAAAGCGTTACATTTTCCCCACAAAACATAGTCTATGACGTTCCCTGAGGTGGCTGTGCAAAATTCTGTGATTGCAATGAGACAGTGTGGATTCCTTTTGCGGACATACACTCAGCTTTATATATCAGATTAAATGGGGGAAAAAACATGACTCAAAGTCACCCCATTTTTGGTGCCCAGCAAAGGTAAATCAGAAATCTGGGTACTGATATTATCAGGCTGCTTATTGGGCCCTTCCCAGCCTAAAAATAGCAGCCCATAGCCATCCCAGAAGACGTGGAGCATCACGATATGCTCCAATTCTGACGTTTCACTTCGGCTCTTCCCAATGCATGGTGTATTGGCCAACGTGATAATGATATTTGGGGTTGATGTCAGTTGTGAAATGTCAACTGTGGTTTTTAGGCATGACACTGGCACATTATATTCTACGGGAATATTCTTGTCACTTTTTCTTTTGGTCACCAATGGTCCGCATTAAAGAAAAATATAAAAGAGAAGGAGACATGTCTTACTTTGGTCTGATTTGCATGCACAAAAAATGGATGACTATCACGAGTGTAGCAAAGCCTGATGTGATATCGAGTCGATCTCGCTCTTCTAGAATATCATATTGCATACCTGGAAGAAGTGGAGCAGTTAAGACTGGAAAGACTGAAGTTTGAGGAACAACTTTGTCAAGTTGGTATGAGTTCGCAACCGCCTTCAGACTATAAATCTGAAAGAAAGGATGAATTGAGGGATTGGTCTCTAGCTGGAGATGAGATATAAAAATTTACTGACAGAGAGACAGCTGACGATGCCCTGGAAGAAGAGGTCATAGCAAATCTGCAAAAAGAGGATGCAGAGGATCTAAAAGTGGCAAATCTCCTATCAACTTGATGCTGAAGGACCCAGCATAGTGTACTTGATAACCCAGAGATAGACCAAACAGGAGATTTGAGTATACGTAAATCTCACTTTCGTTTTTGTAGGTGGTCATAAAGGGGGAAGATCTGACAAAAGTGCTTAGCTGTGATGACTGAATCAGAGAGTGCATTGCTAACTTATAAGAATTTGATGACAGAGGCAGATTGCATCTCGGGCCAAAGCTCAAAGTCAACAGAGAAGACTCTCTGGTCAGGTAGTGAAAGGTGCCAAGCCCAAAGCTTTAGGCAGCGGGGGAGGTATGCAAGATGGTGATGCTGGTACCTATAGTACTACAAGATTCATTAGGACGTGTCTGCCTATTCATATACCTCCACCCATTGGTGTGTCACATATGTTAGAATGGTGTCTGTTTGTTTTACACATGGTCAGTGTGGGGAGTGTTATGATTCAGGGACCAAGGAAGATCAAAAAATGTGGAAACCCAAAAAGTAACCAGAGTGGCTGGAACCTTAACGGACTGCAGACCTAATCCTGACACACAACTAGAAGTAACCGTGGGACGAGCCTACGATGACCTAGTCATCTCGACACAGCCGGAGAACTAAATATTCTTACAGCTAGAAATATAAAAAAAAGCTAATCTGCCTCGGAGCAATCCCCAAAGATATAGATAGCCCCCCACAGGTAAAGACTACGGTGATATAGGAAAACACAATACAAAGCTAGAAAACAGATTCAGCAAAGATGAGGCTCACGTAAATAGCCAATGGGTAAATTTCAATATTCAACAGTTATAGCAAATTTCAAATGGCAACTCTCTCAGTGCAAAAAAAAATTTTTTAAAAATTTAAAAATTAACCTTTAATATTTCCACTAAAATGGTCAGATGACCATAGACAAACAACACTAAAAGATAGGTTTAACCCCTCCTGTCTCTTAGGGGATATATGTAAACCAAGTTGAGTTTCAACCTCAGTAATAGATTGGACCCATCTCACCAATTCATGGGTACCTTTAAAGTCTACTGGTAATGATAAATTTAATAAATTGGATTAATCTCACCAAATTTATACAGGTGCCGCTCATCACAAAAAATAGGGTCCAATTTATTCCATAATGGAGCCCTTAGGAAATTGGATTTATCTCACCAAATTTTGAAAAGGTGCCACTCTTCATAAGGATATTGGGGTCCAATTCATTCCACAATGGAACCCTTAAGAATGTTTTCTCCCGACGCGTTTCATTCAATATTCACTCTTCAGGGGAGTCAGAAATCCATCTCAGGTCTCATTCAATATGTACCTGTGAGCTGCACAATATGCCAGAATATACAAAATGACAAAAAGATAACGGCAAGTCTGCAAGCCCAATTTGAATTCAGAAAAAGCACTCACCAGTCAGTCTAGACCCATCAAGGAGTCATAGATGCAGCGGACCCAATCTTAGTCCCAAGATACATGGACCAGATACCTAAATGACACGCCGAAAAATGCACAGTACAACAAAAATCAGCAATTCAGCGGTCCTCAAAGATCCCACATACAGATATAGGTAAACGGGGAACTTACCACGTGGCAGGAGCGGCCGTAACTCTCGCTCTCTCAAGGAGCCGCCGCATAATGCCAGGTTTTAAGCGTTCCCCCTCATCCGGCCATGTGACGCTATTTCCGCCCATTCAGTCACATGACAACGGCCGGATATGCCGCGTCATGTTGTTTACGATAACTAAGGCAACCAAGTGCCGTCCCCTCACTGCCCGGTCACGTGAGCACCACGTCACACAGGCTGAGTATAGGATTACATCAGTCTCAGAACAGAGACAGCACTCTCATTTAATTCATTAGGGCGAACAGCACAATGTGGTCATTCTTCCAATAGACGGATGTGACCATCATACTAAACAGGAGGAGATTTCATAAGAAGTAGCTAAAATAGCGCAAAGTATTATTATTGTTAGATTGTTTGTAGCATGGAATGTTCACACCGCTATAAAAGACGGTTCAACCAACGATTGCTACAAACAATTTTAAGGTGACTGCATATTGTATTTCAAATTATAGCCATGTCACCAAGCTATTAGGACACACCTCTTAAACAAACATCAGAAGTGTATCACCCATATATATGGCAGTGTCATTATCATCCCAAAGATCAATACTTAAACTCAAAAAGTCCCAATAAGGCAAAGACATCTTCAGAAAAATTTTTATATTTTATCATTAATCGTTAGAAAGAGGATTAGATGTCAAAGGTCCCATATGTGATGACAATATATGGGGCTATCCCAAAAACTGACAATGATCTATAAAGGTGAAAAAGTGAAAAGGAGGGTAAAGAAGGAATGGAAGAAACCAGTGGAATGAAAGGGACTACCCTTGCCCTAAATAAACTAGCTGTAAACTCTGACCCTACCTATCATGTGGGGGTTGGCGCCCTAAGATAGAACGGTGTGTGGGCGCCCCCACTCGGCCGACGTGTATCCCTCCTCTCTACCACTGGCCCTGCACCACCACTAGATAAAGGGTGCAAAAGAAATTTCCTCATTTAGTCCATTAGGATGTAGAGTCTTTAACCAATAAATCCATCTGGACTCTTGTTGCAACAACCTCCTGTCCCAGTTTCCTCCTCTGGGTAGTGGCTTAACATGATCAATACCCTGAAATACAATAACAGTGAGGTCCCCATTATGCATGCGATTTACATGTCTTGCCAGTGGTGTATCGTTGTTCAATCTGATATCCCTGAGGTGTTCACCAATCCGCCGTCTGAACTCCCTGCGGGTCTTACCCACATATTCCATTCCACAGACGCAGGTCGCCTTATAGATTACCCCCTGTGTCTTACAATTGATGAAAGATCGGATATCATATTCCTTCTTCGTCACCTGACTTGTAAACCTTTTGCCAACAAGAATCGAATTGCAGGCTATGCAACCGCTACATTTGTAGCAGCCCTTCAGGGTTGGAAAATTGACAAAAGGATTTTTCGGATTGAGATGACTATGGACTAGTCGATCTTTAAGTGACCTCGCTCGTTTATATGTAATGGATGGCCCATTGGTAAGCAAACTTCCCACGTCGCCATCCATCTTCAAAATAGGCCAATATTTCTCAAAGATTTTCCTCACCTCATACGCCCAGTTATCAAAAGTCGTTATAAATCTAATCGTATCCTTACCATCATCCTTTGCCATGTTCTTAGGGGGATAAAGAAGGTCTGTTCTTCTGACCTTCCTGATGTCAGCAGCCGCCTCTTTTATTACTTTCCTTGGATATCCTCTTTCTAAAAATCTCCTTTCCAGATCGCCTGACTGATCAATAAAGTGCCTCTCATTAGAACAGTTCCTCCGAATTCTTGCGAACTGTCCCTTTGGGATGCCTTTTTTTAGACTGAGTGGATGACTACTCTCCCACCTCAAGAGTGAGTTTGTTGAGGTGGGCTTCCGGTAGGTGCTTGTTATCAGATTACCCCTCTCGTCTTTTTCAATCAATAGATCCAGAAAGGATAATTTAGACCTGTCCATTTCAAATGTAAAAAACAGACCCAGGTTATTCGTGTTCAGATCGTTCATGAACAACTTTAATTCATTTTCACTGCCTTTCCACACTAAAAAAATATCATCAATGAATCTGTACCAGATTCCGATGTTCTCATTGGCAGATTCACGATCCTCCCTGAAGACGACCGTTTCCTCCCACCAGCCCAGGAGTAGGTTAGCGTACGACGGGGCACATGGGCTCCCCATCGCTGTACCCCTGAGCTGGTGGAAGGTGTGGCCATCAAAAGAGAAGATATTGTGTGTCAAGCAGAAATTGAGGATATCCAAGACAAAGTTGGTGTGTTCCTCACACTGTATCCCCCTGCCTTTCAAAAAATATTTTGTTGCTGTCAGGCCCAGATCATGGCGTATGGATGAATACAAGGATTCAACATCAATTCCAACCAAAATTGTCTCTTCATCAAAAGAAAGTCCCTCCAGTTTTTTCAACAGATCAGTCGTATCAGCTATATAGGAACCCAAACCTAATACAAATAGTTTCAAGATGTCATCCAAATAGACCCCCAAATTCTGTGTTAGATTGTTAACACCAGAAATTATGGGCCTGCCCTTCAAAGGATCAACACCCTTATGCAACTTAGGTAGACTATAAAAAGTTGCCATAGTCGGATGTTTAGGGAAGAGAAAATCAAATTCAGATTTACCTATCAGATTTTTGTCCAATGCGGCAAGGAGGATGGATTTTAACTCCTTCGAATACTGCCGTGATGGATCAGACCTCAATTTAGCATAACTATTCTGGTCTCCAAGTATGTTATAACACATAGTTAAGTATTTGTCACGATCCATCACAACAGTATTCCCCCCCCCTTATCTGATTGCTTGATAATAATATCTGTAGCTCTCCCCAAAGTGTCAAGGCTCTCCATCTCCTCCCTAGTCAAATTAAATTTCGTCCTATGTTTAGGTTTCAACTCCTCCAGTTCATGAGACACAAGATTACAAAAAACATCAATTGCACTAAGAATAAGAAAATATGTACTGATATGGGGATCCCAGATGACATCCTTGAAGATGTCAGACTCTTATATAATCTGGATGTTATGGGGCCTGACCTAACTGGTCAAGGTCCCTTTACAGATCTCAGGTTGAAAAGCACGAAGATGCCACCAATCCAGAGTGACCTCAGTGCAATTGATGTTTTTTGTAATCTTGTGTCTCATGAACTGGAGGAGTTGAAACCTAAACATAGGACGAAATTTAATTTGACTAGGGAGGAGATGGAGAGCCTTGACACTTTGGGGAGAGCTACAGATATTATTATCAAGCAATCAGATAAGGGGGGGAATACTGTTGTGATGGATCGTGACAAATACTTAACTATGTGTTATAACATACTTGGAGACCAGAATAGTTATGCTAAATTGAGGTCTGATCCATCACGGCAGTATTCGAAGGAGTTAAAATCCATCCTCCTTGCCGCATTGGACAAAAATCTGATAGGTAAATCTGAATTTGATTTTCTCTTCCCTAAACATCCGACTATGGCAACTTTTTATAGTCTACCTAAGTTGCATAAGGGTGTTGATCCTTTGAAGGGCAGGCCCATAATTTCTGGTGTTAACAATCTAACACAGAATTTGGGGGTCTATTTGGATGACATCTTGAAACCATTTGTATTAGGTTTGGGTTCCTATATAGCTGATACGACTGATCTGTTGAAAAAACTGGAGGGACTTTCTTTTGATGAAGAGACAATTTTGGTTGGAATTGATGTTGAATCCTTGTATTCATCCATACGCCATGATCTGGGCCTGACAGCAACAAAATATTTTTTGAAAGGCAGGGGGATACAGTGTGAGGAACACACCAACTTTGTCTTGGATATCCTCAATTTCTGCTTGACACACAATATCTTCTCTTTTGATGGCCACACCTTCCACCAGCTCAGGGGTACAGCGATGGGGAGCCCATGTGCCCCGTCGTACGCTAACCTACTCCTGGGCTGGTGGGAGGAAACGGTCGTCTTCAGGGAGGATCGTGAATCTGCCAATGAGAACATCGGAATCTGGTACAGATTCATTGATGATATTTTTTTAGTGTGGAAAGGCAGTGAAAATGAATTAAAGTTGTTCATGAACGATCTGAACACGAATAACCTGGGTCTGTTTTTTACATTTGAAATGGACAGGTCTAAATTATCCTTTCTGGATCTATTGATTGAAAAAGACGAGAGGGGTAATCTGATAACAAGCACCTACCGGAAGCCCACCTCAACAAACTCACTCTTGAGGTGGGAGAGTAGTCATCCACTCAGTCTAAAAAAAGGCATCCCAAAGGGACAGTTCGCAAGAATTCGGAGGAACTGTTCTAATGAGAGGCACTTTATTGATCAGTCAGGCGATCTGGAAAGGAGATTTTTAGAAAGAGGATATCCAAGGAAAGTAATAAAAGAGGCGGCTGCTGACATCAGGAAGGTCAGAAGAACAGACCTTCTTTATCCCCCTAAGAACATGGCAAAGGATGATGGTAAGGATACGATTAGATTTATAACGACTTTTGATAACGGGGCGTATGAGGTGAGGAAAATCTTTGAGAAATATTGGCCTATTTTGAAGATGGATGGCGACGTGGGAAGTTTGCTTACCGATGGGCCATCCATTACATATAAACGAGCGAGGTCACTTAAAGATCGACTAGTCCATAGTCATCTCAATCCGAAAAATCCTTTTGTCAATTTTCCAACCCTGAAGGGCTGCTACAAATGTAGCGGTTGCATAGCCTGCAATTCGATTCTTGTTGGCAAAAGGTTTACAAGTCAGGTGACGAAGAAGGAATATGATATCCGATCTTTCATCAATTGTAAGACACAGGGGGTAATCTATAAGGCGACCTGCGTCTGTGGAATGGAATATGTGGGTAAGACCCGCAGGGAGTTCAGACGGCGGATTGGTGAACACCTCAGGGATATCAGATTGAACAACGATACACCACTGGCAAGACATGTAAATCGCATGCATAATGGGGACCTCACTGTTATTGTATTTCAGGGTATTGATCATGTTAAGCCACTACCCAGAGGAGGAAACTGGGACAGGAGGTTGTTGCAACAAGAGTCCAGATGGATTTATTGGTTAAAGACTCTACATCCTAATGGACTAAATGAGGAAATTTCTTTTGCACCCTTTATCTAGTGGTGGTGCAGGGCCAGTGGTAGAGAGGAGGGATACACGTCGGCCGAGTGGGGGCGCCCACACACCGTTCTATCTTAGGGCGCCAACCCCCACATGATAGGTAGGGTCAGAGTTTACAGCTAGTTTATTTAGGGCAAGGGTAGTCCCTTTCATTCCACTGGTTTCTTCCATTCCTTCTTTACCCTCCTTTTCACTTTTTCACCTTTATAGATCATTGTCAGTTTTTGGGATAGCCCCATATATTGTCATCACATATGGGACCTTTGACATCTAATCCTCTTTCTAACGATTAATGATAAAATATAAAAAAATTTCTGAAGATGTCTTTGCCTTATTGGGACTTTTTGAGTTTAAGTATTGATCTTTGGGATGATAATGACACTGCCATATATATGGGTGATACACTTCTGATGTTTGTTTAAGAGGTGTGTCCTAATAGCTTGGTGACATGGCTATAATTTGAAATACAATATGCAGTCACCTTAAAATTGTTTGTAGCAATCGTTGGTTGAACCGTCTTTTATAGCGGTGTGAACATTCCATGCTACAAACAATCTAACAATAATAATACTTTGCGCTATTTTAGCTACTTCTTATGAAATCTCCTCCTGTTTAGTATGATGGTCACATCCGTCTGTTGGAAGAATGACCATATTGTGCTGTTCGCCCTAATGAATTAAATGAGAGTGCTGTCTCTGTTCTGAGACTGATGTAATCCTATACTCAGCCTGTGTGACGTGGTGCTCACGTGACCGGGCAGTGAGGGGACGGCACTTGGTTGCCTTAGTTATCGTAAACAACATGACGCGGCATATCCGGCCGTTGTCATGTGACTGAATGGGCGGAAATAGCGTCACATGGCCGGATGAGGGGGAACGCTTAAAACCTGGCATTATGCGGCGGCTCCTTGAGAGAGCGAGAGTTACGGCCGCTCCTGCCACGTGGTAAGTTCCCTGTTTACCTATATCTGTATGTGGGATCTTTGAGGACCGCTGAATTGCTGATTTTTGTTGTACTGTGCATTTTTCGGCGTGTCATTTAGGTATCTGGTCCATGTATCTTGGGACTAAGATTGGGTCCGCTGCATCTATGACTCCTTGATGGGTCTAGACTGACTGGTGAGTGCTTTTTCTGAATTCAAATTGGGCTTGCAGACTTGCCGTTATCTTTTTGTCATTTTGTATATTCTGGCATATTGTGCAGCTCACAGGTACATATTGAATGAGACCTGAGATGGATTTCTGACTCCCCTGAAGAGTGAATATTGAATGAAACGCGTCGGGAGAAAACATTCTTAAGGGTTCCATTGTGGAATGAATTGGACCCCAATATCCTTATGAAGAGTGGCACCTTTTCAAAATTTGGTGAGATAAATCCAATTTCCTAAGGGCTCCATTATGGAATAAATTGGACCCTATTTTTGTGATGAGCGGCACCTGTATAAATTTGGTGAGATGAATCCAATTTATTAAATTTATCATTACCAGTAGACTTTAAAGGTACCCATGAATTGGTGAGATGGGTCCAATCTATTACTGAGGTTGAAACTCAACTTGGTTTACATATATCCCCTAAGAGACAGGAGGGGTTAAACCTATCTTTTAGTGTTGTTTGTCTATGGTCATCTGACCATTTTAGTGGAAATATTAAAGGTTAATTTTTAAAAAAAATGTTTTTGCACTGAGAGAGTTGCCATTTGAAATTTGCTATAAAAGATGAGGCTCAAACTATCTTTATAGGAAAGGATAGAAAGGAGCACTGTCTGCAACCGTAAAAACCCTAAAAAATCTAAGCATGCCTGATATAGAAAAACCCTGAGCCCACACAGACTCTCCCCCACTATATCAGTACTTTTATGTTACTGGGATTCAAAAACACTAATATAGACGAGGGACTGAATTTAATATCAAGCATGACAAAACACAATACATTGCAGAATCATGGAGCTAAGTATACAGACATTCCCAGCAGGGAATGATCCAATTCCACCAGGAACTCCACACAGGCAAAATAGGAATTAAGCATTAGTATCAAAACAGAAAA
Source organism: Anomaloglossus baeobatrachus (assembly GCF_048569485.1). Classification (NCBI taxonomy): domain Eukaryota; kingdom Metazoa; phylum Chordata; class Amphibia; order Anura; family Aromobatidae; genus Anomaloglossus; species Anomaloglossus baeobatrachus. The sequence goes on along the minus strand of NC_134359.1, from coordinate 68,033,003 downwards.
AACAACAAGAAAGTGGAAACAATAAGCAGAGGTACAAAGACCAACTTATCTGAGAGGTGTTCTGGTAGAGAGCAGGGCTGGTTTCATAATGTCCTTAACACACAGGATATCCATTGAGCATCGGCAAATAACAGGAGAAAACTACTCAGTTATATAGTCCCAATCTGAAAGACCTGATTGCCAGTCCTCCACAGGTGTATGGCTCTCATTCCAGAAGTCAACTGCGCCACCAGCACTGACCACAAGAGGGAACCCCAAACTGGAAAATGTATTCACAACAGGGGAGGCTGTAATGCGGCTGTAAGGAACCTCTGAGAGAAAGAGGGTTCACTCCTTCTGACAGGGGTCAGTGTCTGGAAACGGCTACATCTCCACTGGGTTACCTCTAGGGAGAAGTGGTAACAAGTGAAACGGGCTGAAACCCCTTTTTTTTACTACTCTTTAGACAAGATGACGTAGTCTCGCTGAAATAGGAGTCTATTGCTGAGAAAAAAAGGCATTGCCTAACATGCACCCCAATGATACAAAAGAATAAAGAAAATAGAAACTTAAAACTAGACAGTCTTAAAATTAGACAGCATTAGCAAACGGTATGACTCACTTTGATTTAATTTGTGTATTTTAAGACTGTTTAGTCTAAGGGGTACTTTGTACACTAAGACATCACAAGGTGATGCTTGCGATGCCGAGCGCGATAGTCCCCGCCCCCATCGCAGCAGCGATATCTTGTGATTGCTGCCATAGCGAACATTATCGCTACATGATCTTACCTGCCCTGTGACGTCGCTCTGGCCGGCGAACCGCCTCCTTATTGAGGGGGCGGGTCGTACGGCGTCACAGCGACGTCACACGGCAGGCGGCCAATAGAAGCGGAGGGGCGGAGATGAGCGGGACGTAAACATCCCGCCCACCTCCTTCCTTACGCATAGCCGGCGTGAGCCGCGGTGACGCAGGTAAGCTGATGTTCCTCGCTCCTGCGGCTTCTCACACAGCATTGTGTGCTGCCGCAGGGGAACGAGGAACATCGGACCGTCGCTGCAGCTACATTATAGAAATGTCGGACACTACACCGATGATACGATTACGACGCTTTTGCGCTCGTTAATCGTATCATAAAGGATTTACACACTACGATATCGACAGCGACGCCGGATGTGCGTCACTTTTTATTTGACCCCACCGACATCGTACCTGCGATATCATAGTGTGCAAAGTACCCCTAAGTGTACAGTGTCTAGAAAATGGAAAGTATTATTTGGATAAATAAGAGTCATGAGTACGCTTAATGTTTGACACTTTCCAGATGCAAGAAGCAAGCGGGCAATGCAAAAATCAGCATGAAAGGGGTTGTTTCATGTTGATAAATGTTTAACATTGTAAAGTGATTGTAAAAATAAGCAATTTTGCAATTTACTTTTTATTCCCAGAATGAAAGGATTCTTCATTTTATAGTTTACAGCTTGTTGCCTAGATTACTGGCCACCTCGGTAGCGGCCAGATTCCTAGGTAAGGAGCTCTCACTTGCCAGCTACTTGCTATACAATATGAATGTGATGGCAATGATTGTTTGGCTTCATAGGACTACTAACATGGTAGACACTAGGGCAATGGGTAAAAGTAATTGCACTGGACCAGCTTCAGTTCGATTGTGCGATTGTGCTCTGATGGCTGCCTCTGTTTCCAGCAATGAAAAGTGCCCAGCTCAACCAGGCAGCCATCCCGAACGGTCAATATTCAGGAGCATATTACTCCCTGACAATCAGGAAGCAGGAGGTTGCAAGGAAGCGGTGCGCTACTGAAGAATGATCATTAGACAAGGATTCTAAGATTGCACTTTCTGAATGAAATTAGTCATTTAGTTTCATTATGTTGTGCTAAGAGGTGTGGACCCACTGCACCACAGATTGGGTTTACTCTGGAGAGTCATGACTAAGTGTCTATTGGGTTTTCACCAGAGCCTCTGGTGGTGAGGATGAACTGGGCTGCTGGGAGACAACAGATACCACTCAAGGGCAGTCCCCACTACTGCAGCAGCTGACCCAATGGTCAGGGACGCAGATATAGAGGGCAGGCAGGACAGAGCAGGTAGTGGAGGCTGACTGGACGGAGTATATTCAGGAGACAGGTTGAATGGTTAGATAAAGGAGGCTGACAGGACGGTATTAGATACAGTAACAAACAGGACAGAAACTGGAGATAGGCTGGTTGGGCATGGGTACTTGGACAAGCAGAATGGGTTCAGGAACTGAAGACATGCAGGACAGAATTGGGCAGAAAGCAGTCTGGTGTAAAGACTAGATCAAGCTCTCCAGGAACCTAATTGCTCAGTCACCTCTCTACAGGGGAAGGTGCCTTAAATACCCAGTGCCTCCCAGCCATAGGCTGGGGAACACTTACTGAGTCCACGCACTGCACCTTTAAGAGGTGGGGGGTGTCCACGCTGGTGCCTTAAAGACATTGCCAGGAGACCTGAGCAACATGCACAGGCACTGGAGCGTGGAGCCCTGAGACAGAGCAGGGGGAGTGAGTAGGCTGGCCACGGTATTCTGCCGAGGAGAGGAGGCAGGACAGTGCAAGGACGCCGGTGTTACAGATTATAGTGAATGTGTTCTTCTACTTGTATTATTTTCTTTGAGCAATTTACTGTATAGTATGTACCTTCCTGAAATATTAATGTTCATCTGATGTAAACGCTGGGGATAACGTGGAGGAATCCATGACAATAAAACAAATGTTCCACCAGGGTTACATGGATGAAATATTCATTGTTTTAGTGAACATGACATCTTTGTTCATTTAGAGGCAGCACATGAAAATGCAATTTCTGTTTACCACAAGCCTTATGTCTAAGTAATCGCTTTAGCGTCCAGAGAATTAATAGACTACATATTATTGGTTTAGATATATGGGTCTGACCTGCTGTAAATTGTCAGTGTGAAAGATGCCGTTGGGAATGCTATGACCATATGAAAGGAAACATGGCAGCCGGCCTTATGTTATGTCTTATAATATATATACCTTAGATTCTGCAGAACCTCTACTTGAAGAAGGAGAAAGAATTATATCAATCAGAGTAAATGACACAGGGCTCGTCTCTGTTCTGCAGAAGGTGGAACCAGCGGCATAGCACATCTTGCCAATGCTAAAGTCAAGACAAGCATTTTGACTCCCTAAATCGCAAACCATTATCTCTCTAAGGGGTACTTTGCACGCTGCGACATTGCAAGCCGATGCTGCGATGTCGAGCGCGATAGTCCCCGCCCCCGTCGCAGCAGCGATATATTGTGATTGCTGCCGTAGCGAACATTATCGCTACGGCAGCTTCACATGCACTTACCTGCCCTGCGACGTCGCTCTGGCCGGCGACCCGCCTCCTTATTAAGGGGGCGGGTCGTGCAGCGTCATAGCGACGTCACATGGCAGGTAGCCAATAGAAGCGGAGAGGCGGAGATGAGCGGGACGTAAACATCCCGCCCCCCTCCTTCCTTCCGCAGAGCCGGCGTTAGACGCGGTGACGCAGGTAGGAGATGTTCCTCGCTCCTGCGGCTTCTCACACAGAGATGTGTGCTGCCGCAGGAACGAGGAACAACATCGTACCTGTCACTGCTGGCAAATTATGGAAATGACGGACCCTACACCGATGATACGATAAGGACGCTTTTGCGCTCGTTAATCGTATCAAAAAGGATTAACACACTAAGATATCGACTGCGACGCCGGATGTGCGTCACTTTCGATTTGACCCCACCGATATCGCACCTGCGATGTCGTAGTGTGCAAAGCCCGCCTAAGGCCTAAGACACACGGCATGAAAATCGGAGCAAGTGGAATGCGATAAAACATCACATTCCACTTGGACCAATATTAGCCTATGTGCCAGGCCAGCACCCATGAGCGATTATTTTTTTCGAACCTAATCGGACCAAGAAAACAGCATGCTGTAATTGTAATGTGATTCTGTTTCTCTCACACCCATTCAAGTCTATGGGGCGAGAGAAACATTGCACTACATTCGCAGTACACCGGTGTAATGCGAGTGCAGAGTGAGAATGGCAATAGCAGGCTACAGAGGAGATAGGGAGATAAATCCCTCCCTCCCCCCGCAGCGCTGGCCCTCTCCTCCGCAGCGCTGACCCGTCCCCCGCAGCTGTGGTCCAAGCGCATGATCGGACCTCAGTCGTAATGACACTCGGCTCCCGCTGTGTTGCCAGCGTGAGCCGAGTGTCATACGAGGATCGCAATAGTCCCCGTGTGACCCCAGCCTAAAGGGTACTTTACACGCTGCAATATCGGTACCGATATCGCTAGCAAGCATACTCGCCCCCGTCGGTTGTGCGTCACGGGCAAATCGCTGCCCGTGGCGCACAACATCGCTAACACCCGTCACACGGACTTACCTGCTCTGCGACGTTGCTCTGGCCGGCGACCCGCCTCCTTTCTAAGGGGGTGGTTCGTGCAGCATAACAGCGACGTCATACGGCAGCCGTCCAATAGCAGAAGAGACTTACCTGCCTAGCGACGTCGCTGTTGCTGGCGAACCACCTCCTTTCTAAGGGGGCGGTTCGTTCGGCGTCACAGCGGCGTCACTAAGCGGCCGCTCAATAGAAGCGGAGGGGCGGTGATGAGCGGCCGTAACATGCCGCCCACCTCCTTCCTTCCGCATTGCCGGTGGACACAGGTAAGGAGATGTTCGGCGTTCCTGCGGTGTCACACATAGCGATGTGTGCTGCCGCAGGAACGACGAACAACATCGTACCTGCAGCACCAATTGCAGACCAATGCAGCAATAGTTTACAGATGTTTATTTATTTTTTGAAGAATTTTCTAAGCATGCTCTGTGATATTGTAGGCAGAATAATTATTTATGGGGGTTTGATTACTGGGACCCTTTAAACTAGAGATCGGTGCTCTCTGCAGAACCCTGTCTTGAATGGAGCGATGGTGCACATGCTCGACCTTCACTTCATCATCTATGAGACTCCTACTGAAAGCCCACAGTACCACTCAGCTATTTCCAACAGTTCCTTGGATAGCCCCGGTCATATGAATGGAGGTCCCATGTCTCCTATGTATAAGTATCATGAGACAACCAGTCTATTCACTGTCTATGCAAAGGACAGATCTTAAATTTAAGGTCATGGGCACAGTTATGAGTGGCTGAGTGACAGTGAGATAAAACAGGGCGCTATTCTCCTAAGGAGTTGTCTCGATGCCCATTTATTAAAAATAAGCATTTTTATAATTTACTGATTAAAAAAAAATTCCCTACCTTTGCCTGGATTTCCCTAACTGCTTTTGTTTTCTGCTTCCCATGACATTTTGTTTGCAATTCCCAGCAAGCCTAGAGGACTCCCTAAAGGAACGTCGGCAATACAATCCGCTATTGGGGCTGTTCCTAGTGTTCTTCCTTGTATGTGATGCCTCAAAAAGCAAGTGCAGGGCATTCTGAAGGCAAAAGGGAGTGTTTTTCTTTAACAAACGTACGGGGATAGTAGAAAATACCATTTCTGCATGATCAGTAAAGAAAAGCACTGCAATTCGTCACTGATGTGAGGTATTGCCCATTACGTGGAAGGAGGAGCGGGAGACTCAGCAGGAGGAGCCTGCGGAGTGGATGTCACTGATGATATTCTGTTTGATATTACACTATTCAAGTTGGGAGTTTCAAATGGAAGCTGAAGAAAAAAAACAACAAAACACAAGAAACCAAAAATCAATGGAATGGTAGGAAAATTTTAGAAGACCACTCTTCAGATCTTGTGTTATACTGAGCCTGATGAAGAGACCTGAGTAGTCTGGAAAGCTTGCAATTATTACCGCCTGTTCAGTTAGCCATTAAAAGGTATCAACCACTGAGGACTTCAGTTCTTTTAAACAATTTTTTTTAAAAGACCACTCCAGCAGATTTCTTTATTGCCTCTGCCATGAGTAACATCTGTATAGTGTGTGCACAATTGTCACTGACTTCTGCCGTTTCCAGCACTGCGTCGGTCTTCTGCATCACATGGCTGCTACCATTATCAGCTAGCTCACACAGCGTCTTCTGTGTGGACCGAAAGTTACATTTTCAGTGCAAGTCAATGAAACTCATAATAACAGAAGCTCTCATAGACTTACATTAAAGGGGGCCTTTCACGCAGCGATTGCTGGTGAAAGCACCCGCCCCCGTCGTTTGTGCGTCACGGGCAAATTGCTGCCCGTGGCGCACAAAATCGTTAGGAGCCGTCACATGGACTTACCTGCCTAGCGACGTCGCTGTTGTTGGCGAACTACCTCCTTTCTAAGGGGGTGGTTCGTTCGGCGTCACAGCGGCGTCACTAAGCGGCCGCTCAATAGAAGCGGAGGGGCGGTGATGAGCGGCCGTAACATCCCGCCCACCTCCTTCCTTCCTCATTGCCGGCGGCCGCAGGTAAGCTGTAGTTCGTCGTTCCCGAGGTGTCACACATAGCGATGTGTGCTGCCTCGGGAACGACGAACAACCTCCGTCCTGCAACAATCAACGATTTTTTGAAAATGAACGACGTGTGAATATTTTTGATCGTTAACGGCCGTTCGTTGGTGTCACACGCAACGACGTCGCTAACAATGCAGGATGTGCGTCACAGAATCCGTGACCCAAGGGATATATTGTTAGATACGTCGTTGCGTGTAACGGGGCCTTAAGAAAAGAATTATCAAGTCTGCAGTCTGCAGTGTGGTCAAATGATGCAGGAGAGGAACGGAGAGCGCTGGAAATGGGAGAAGACAGCAACAAATATGTATTATAACTCATGTACTGTAACATTATTGATGGCTAATAGACAAAACAATAAAAAGAAAAACTGCTGGAGTTTAAATAACAGTAAATTATAAAAAAAAATGCTAATTTTTAACAGATAGGAACTTTGGGATAGAGTTTTAGATATCAAACAACCTCTTTAAGCCACGCATATTTAAAAATCCATATTCAAGCACCAGCAAAATTGTAATGAATGGCGGAAGAAAGAGTTAATGCTTTTATCGACTTGAAGCGCTCATTGTGTCATCTGGATTTATTCCTGGAAATGGATTGTAGATGTCTTGGGTTTAAGTTGCAGTGACAGCAACGAAGCACTTTCATCTGCTTAAATAGGAACTCATCCTAGAGATAATGCCGGAGACATTTTTCATTAAAAATAAAAATCTGAAACAGAGAGCACAAACAGTCTGCGGAGCACGAGCTGTGTCCGTACCGTCTGTCAGCGGACCGCAGACACAGCCTGACATTGAACATTTATGTCTACGGTTCAGGCAGGATTACCTCTATTGTCCTACTGTCGTCATCATGTCCAGTTGTGTCATTTCTATTTCAAGAACCACTGACGTACAAATACTGTTGGTCTTATAGTGAATTGGCCATTAAAGTGGACGGTATTCATGAGTCATGCCAGCCTAACAACAATCCCTATATTGATAGCTTCTCCTTATGCATGTCCATAGAGGGAAACTTAGAGGCCAGATATAAGGAAACTTCCAGATCATGACCGTGCCTAAAATAACTAATTATGATCAACTTCATTTTACCTATATTAATGACACTGCTGACAGATGCACCTTAAGATGCTTTCACCAACAGCGTTTTTAAGTAGTGATTTTTTTCCCTGAAATATGTTGCAGCCGGATAATTGAGTCAAAAGGGAAATGTGAAAGGGGTATTCCACCACTGTCTTTTAAATTTACATAAGACTCCAGTTGTTAATGCACTGAGGAGCAAAAGGGTAACAATGTTTTGAACTTTTGACTTTCAGGCTTTATATCTCACCATTTACTACAGGTTCGATCATGAAACTACCTTTATTTTAGGCCTCTTTCACCCGTCAGTGAAAAAAACACGCATTTTCCACGGTCCGTGTTGAAGGTGTGTATGGCCCATCAGTGTGCTGTGATTTTGGCACACGTGTGTTCTCCGTGTGCTATCCATAATGGCACAAGGAGAGCAGGAACTTTATATTCATCTGTCCCGGGCGCTGCTGTCCCCAGTGCTGCTGATGTCTCCAGCGCTGAAGTCCTCGGTGCTGATGTCTCTGGCGCTGCTATTTCTTGGTCCGCGGTGCAGTGAGCATAATTAGCAGTTGGAAGCATACGACAGCAGCGCCGAGGACAGAAGCGCTGGAGACAGGCGAATATAGAAAATCATTTAATTTCACACGTTTTCTCTAGTATGTGTCACACAGATCACATCATTGTGTGGTCCGTGTGACATCAGTGGTTTCCATGCAGAACACATGGACACGTGTGCACCACACGGACACACGTCTGTGAGAAAATACTGATGTGTGCGCAGACCCATTGATTTTAATGTACTTGCGTATGTCCGAGATTCTGGTACGTATAAAAAACGGCAATATACGTACCGGAATCACTGAATTGCGAAGGTGGCCTTTTAGACAATCATCGTGGCTGCTCATACATATATTAGCCTTGCTACTATTTAGCACATGGTTAGTTATGCAGACACCTGTTATTTTTTCTTAACGAACCATGGAATTAATCGAACATTCATCCAACTTGTGACATAGCTATGTTGTTGGTTTGTATGTGGCCATTTTTCCATTTAAACATATTTTTTAAAATATTCAAATGAAGTTAATTGGTCTGTAGTTTCTAGCTTGTTCTTTACCTTTCTTTTGGATGTGTACAAAGTACTGATTAAAGTACCACTTAGCGAGGTTTTGTGGTACAGACACAAACAGAAGTTACAGTCACAGCATGGCGTCGCGGGAACGGAGCGTCATCGATAAAAGGTGAAGCCGCTGGAAGGCAAGCATGTGACAGTGCAGAGGGCTTTAATTAAAAGCGTTACTCCAGCGCTAAATAAAACATGCGAAAAATGCTAGACATATTACAACATGACATTCTTGTAAAAATCTGAGTTAAATGTCATCTGGATTCACTGCACTATTGATCTTCGCGAGATCTCCCGACAAAACACTGGAGTGTCATCAGCCTATGTCCTCTCCCTGAAATGAAGCGTCATCAGTGATGCCCGCACAAATGATGGCACCGATCTCTCTGCACACAGGATATTCTGATGACACGCTTTGTTACCGGCTTGTTACTGCTGATCTGAGCCGGCAACAGAGAGCGCACTGTCATTGTGCACATTGCACTGGGGCATAAGAGGGACTAGCCCAGCCTCAAAATAAATATCCCTGATGACGCTTTGTTTCAGGGAGGGGGCTGTGGTTGTAGCACTAACCGATGCCTCTGCCCCTGCTGCTCTCAATTTGGCACATAACTACAAGTGTACAAAACACAGGACCCCGCCAGTTGTCACAATTCATCCGTCTTCAGTCATAGAGTCCTAAGGCTTTGTGCGCACTAGAAATGTGAAGTTTCTCAAGAAAATGTCTTGAGAAACGTCTGGGAGTGGAAGATTTCCGGACCTCCGGAAAAAATCTGCACCAAATCCGCATGCGGATTTGCCGCGGATTAGCCGCGAATTTGCCACGATTTTCCCGCAGGTTGTTCCCTGCGGATTTTGCAGGCTGTACTGTAGAAATCCGCAGGTACCTGCGGAAAAGAATTGACATGCTCATTTTCTCAAGAAATTTTCTCAAGAAAATCTTCTCAAGGAAATTTCTTGAGAAAAATCCGCAGTGTGCGCACAGCTATTTTTTTTTCTCATAGGATTTCCTGGGAAATGTCTGCACAAAGATTGCAGACAATTCTCAACAAATTTCCGCAGCAAATCCGCGGGTAAAACGGACTAGTGCGCACAGAGCCTAAGACTGGACAATCTTCATTCACAAAAGTTGGATGAGTGAAATCTCTTTGGTATTCCATATATCATGAGCGTGTGAGATTTTTTTTTTTCTCGCCTAGCATCCATATCTGAACCTTAGTGCTAAAAATATAGCAAAACACATCTGTATGCAATGACTTCTTCCTATGGTACAGAATGCTAATCTATCAGTAAAAATCGGATGGCATAATGATGGTCTGTGTGACATTGGTTTTTTTCACGCACCCATAGACTTGAAATGCCAACTCTCGGCTGTTTTACGCGACCATACACAGCATACTGCAATTATTTCCTCAGGCCAATGAAAAAACTCGCAGATCTGCTCTGCCTTATTGATTAACATTGGTGCAACTGTGATCTGATTTTTTGCACTAGTCCATTTTAGTATACGCGATCCCTAAGAAAGATATTCACCAAGTATTGAGGTCAAGTGAATCCAAAGTCAGTAATTGCTTTGTGACTGCGTGCTATAGGAAAAAAAAGAGCAAAAAAAAAAAAAAAAAGACAAAATAAGTGGTGACTAATGTACAGACGGCAGTAGGTCATGCATTTATGATCACAGCCGGGGAAGGCCCAGGAGCAGCTTATGTAAGCCTATGGGATAAAGCACTGCGGAGAACATCACATCAGAACTTCCAAAGATGGAAACTTTCTGAACAAACGTCCTACAAAATTTCAATGTTAGTAATAAACCAGACTAGGAGGACAGACTCCAGCCAAAAATGTACTGGAAGGTGAGATTTTATGAAAGTCCAACGTCTAAAACGGTCAGTGCCCGCGGGCAGGGTCACGGAAAATATGAATGGAATTTGTAAAATTTTAAAATGTTATTTAGTCTGTGTCATGGCAACACCGAAAACAGGAGAATACATGACGGATCACTGCTGCTTCCCAACGAGCCGCACACACAGAGGTGGAGTGTCTGGGCTGGATCATATAAGCCGACCAGACATGTATACAGCATAGCTGGTAACCAGACACAAACTGTAATAGTGTGCTGGGAGTTGTAGTTCTGCAACAGCTGAAAAGCCAAAGGTCTAATCACCAAGAGAACCGCTGGTCTAGAGGGTCTAATTTATATCAAACTTAGGCCGGTTTCAGACGTCCGTGTTTAATCAGGTACCAGTCACACGCATGGTTATGGTCACATGTGTGACATCCGTGCTTGCATACGTGTGACACGTACCGGTTAAGACACGTGTCTCTGCAATGAAAAGATGTTCTATATTTACATGTATCCAGCGATGCTGGCTCCCGCTCCTGACCCCCGCTCATTATTTTAATTGATTATTCACTGGCCAAGGATTTGGAAGCCGGAGTATCGCGGGGACAGCACCGCCGAGGACAGCATCACGGGGACATCGCTGGTGACAGGTGAGTATACAGCAGTTTGTGCAGTGACATCCAGGGGGTCATCGGAGTTCCCAATGAATTCTCATGAACCCCTGGAAGTCACCATCGTGACACTCGCTGTAGCGCAGTTGTCGCAGGAGATCATCAGAGTTCATTGAGAAATCTGATGATCTCCTGGATGTCCCTGCACACACTGCTGGCAGGATACTCACCTGTCACTAGCGATGTCCCCAGCGATGCTGTCCCCGGCGGTGCTGTCTCCAGCACTGTCACCGCGATGCCCCTGCTCCCAGCTGCTCACTGCAGTGTAATCAATAAAAATAATGAGCGGGGGTCAGGAGCGGGAGGCAGAAGAGCCGGAGACAGGTAAATATAGGAAATCTTTTTATTTAAAAACCCGTGTTTTCTCCGGTTCCGTGTCACACTGGTGTCACACGGATCACATCAGTGTGCGGTCCGTGTGACACCCGTGCTGACGGAGAAAAAACGGACACGTCTCCGTGTGAAATAGCGGGGCCACGCGGTCCGTGTGAAAACACAGCCGCGTGAGTATACAATAGGGTAACATGTGTACGTGTGACATCCATGTTAAAAACCGATGTCACACGTACCTAAAACACGGACGTCTGAAACAAGCCATAGGCTGCGTTCATATGCCCTGTAATCATCTGTTAGAATGGATCCTGCAGAGATCCACTGGCAAAAAAATTTTGATTTCTGATAGATCCATACTTTTTTTTTTTTTTTGTCTTTTTTTTTTTTCTTTAACACTGCAGTCTAAGGAGAAAGGATCCATTAACAGATTGCTATTTTACCGTATCTTTCATTTGAAACGGGTCCTGTAAGAAAAAATGGATCCGTTACAAATGCAAGAAAAAAAGAATGGATAAATAACAATCCGTTAACGGATCTGTTCCCCTTAACCTTCAATGTTAAAAAAAACGGCTCCGGCAGAAATCAGATATTTATCAGCAGACAGAAAAAGTTGTGTTTGCATAATGTTTTTGCCAAGGGATCTCTACAGGGTCCGTTCTAATGGATTACTTTTTTTAAATCAAATGTTTTTTATTTGAACGTTTTCCAACAAAACCAATATCGTTCTAATGAATTATTACAGGACATGTGAACTCAGCCTCAAATTGTCCAAATGCTAGATCTGTATGAAAAAAAAAAAATCTTCATTTATTGAATACTGCACCAGTACGACCTCTCCCCGACAGTCTTTGTTGACATGGCCGCGGGGCTGATGGCCTGTGCATAGGGATGCAGTCAATCGCTGCTGGTCTAGATGGCATAAAGTCAATGAGTCCAGTGATTGTCTAAAGGCCGCTTTACACGCAGCGACATCGCTAACGAGATATCGCTGGAGTCACGGAATTCATGACGCACATCCGGCCTCGTTAGCGACGTCGTTGCTGTTGACACTTACCAGCGACCGCTAACGATCCGAAAAGTGCCCAAAATCGTTGGTTGTTGACACGTCGTTCGTTTCCCAAAAATCGTTGCTCATTTGGAACGCAGGTTGTTCGTCGTTCCTGAGGCAACACACATCGCTACGTGTGACACCCCGGGAACGACGAACAACACCGTACCTGCGTCCTCCGGCATCGAGGTGAGAGTGACGTTCATGCGGCTGCTCTCCGCCCCTCTGCTTTTGGTGGTGGCCCGCTGTGTCACGTCGCTGTGATGCCGCATGAACCTCCCCCTTAAAAAAAGAGGTTGTTCGCCAGCCACAGCGACGTCGTTGGGAAGGTTGGTGTGATGCGTACCGGTGATATTGTTCGCCACGGGCAGCGATTTGCGCGTAGCGCACAAACGACAGGGGCAGGTGCGATTGCTAGCGACGTCGCAGCGTGTAAAGCGGCCTTAATTCACAAGGAGGAGTTTGTTTGCAGCAAAGGTCAGGGCTCACTCACGTGTATGGAACTCCGACAAGTGATATCCGATGTTTATGGGATAGCACTTGCTGCAATATTATACTATTGGGCAGTGCCAATTAGCTCATTTTTTTTCTGATGCCGATATGGCATGAGGAAAACAAAATCTCAACATGCCATGAGTGGCTCCGCAAATTGAATCACGCGCTCCAATACAAGTCTATGGTGTGTGTGTGTGAAACATCGGACTGCACTTGGATGTCATCAGTACAGTCCAATACACACAGACAGATAATGGACAAGATGGAGAAATTAAGTTCTCCATCTTCTCCTCACCTGTGCTCCGATTTTCGCATGCAAAAGAATGACACTCTGATCAAATTTTGAGCAGAGAGTCATTACCATAGTCGATCCAATTCTCTAGGAAGATATAATCATCATATGTGTGAGCACAGTCCAATTCTGTGGAACCAATCTAGAGGAAAAAGAGAATTTTGTTACTTACCGTAAATTCTTTTTCTTATAGTTCCGTATTGGGAGACCCAGACCATGGGTGTTTAGCTTCTGCCTCCGGAGGACACACAAAGTACTACACTTAAAAGTGTAGCTCCTCCCTCTGAGCTTATACACCCCCTGGTAGCCAGTCCTAGCCAGTTTAGTGCAAAAGCTGAAGGAGAATAGCCACCCACAAGTAGAACCGAGTAAGAACTGGAACAACCGGAGACTCTGTCCACGACAACAGCCGGTGATAACACACGGAACAAGAAAATTGCCAACAGGCAACAGGGAGGGAGCTGGGTCTCCCAATACGGAACTATAAGAAAAAGAATTTACGGTAAGTACCAAAATTCTCTTTTTCTTTATCGTTCCTTTGGGAGACCCAGACCATGGGACGTTCCAAAGCTGTCCCTGGGTGGGAATAAACAGAAAAAACTAAGAAGTAAGCGGAGCCTAACTTCACAAGTGGGCGACAGCCGCCTGAAGGATGCGTCTGCCCAAGCTCGCATCTGCCGAAGCATGAGCATGCACTTGGTAGTGCTTCGAAAAGGTATGCAGGCTAGTCCAAGTGGCAGCCTGACAGACTTGTTGAGCCGTAGCCTGGTGCCTAATCCAAGAGGCACCGACAGCTCTGGTCGAGCGTGCTTTGATCCCCGGCGGGGGAGGCACCTGAGTACTCTGGTAGGCGTCCGAAATGGTCAATCTAATCCAACGGGCCAAGGTCGGCTTAGAAGCAGAGAGACCCTTGCGCCGCCCTGTGGTTAGCACAAAAAGAGAGGTGCACCGCCTAAGCGCAGCGGTGCGAGACACATAGATCCGGAGAGCACGCACCAGATCTAGAGTATGCAGCGCTTTCTCAAAGCGATGAACAGGGGCCGGACAGAAGGAAGGCAAGGAAATATCCTGGTTAAGGTGGAAGGGAGAGACCACCTTAGGAAGAAAGTCCGGGGTCGGACGGAGAACTACCTTGTCTTGGTGAAAAAACAAAAAAGGTGACTCCGAGGAGAGCGCAGCCAAATCAGAGACTCTCCTGAGAGAAGTTATGGCAACTAGAAAGGCCACCTTTTGAGAAAGACGATACAAAGAAACCTCCCTAAGGGGCTCGAAAGGGGATTTCTGCAATACCGTGAGGACCAAGTTAAGGTCCCAGGGATCCAAGGGCCGCCGATAAGGCGGAATGATGTGAGACGCACCTTGCATGAAGGTGCGGACCTGAGCCAGCCGGGCGAGACGCCGCTGGAACAGCACTGATAGAGCTGAGACTTGTCCCTTGAGAGAGTTGAGGGACAGTCCTAGCTGCAGACCGGACTGTAAAAAAGACAGAAGGGTCGGCAACGAGAATGGCCAAGGAGAATGGCCGGAAGAGCGACACCAGGACAGGAAAATTTTCCAAGTCCTGTGATAGATCTTGACGGAGGAAGACTTACGGGCCCCAGTCATAGTGGAGATGACTTCAGGAGGAATACCAGAAGCCGTCAAAATCCAGGAATCAAGAGCCATGCCGTCAATTTGAGTGCTGCAGAATTCGGGCGGAAAAACGGACCTTGCGAGAGCAGGTCTGGACGGTCCGGAAGATGCCACGGCATCTTCACGGACAGTTGGAGCAGGTCCGGATACCAAGCTCGCCTGGGCCAGTCCGGTGCAATGAGGATGACTCGACGGCCCTCCATTCTGATCTTGCGCAGGACTCTGGGCAAGAGAGCTAGAGGGGGAAACACGTAGGACAGACGAAACTGGGACCAGTCTTGAACCAGAGCGCCCGCGGCGAAGGCCTGAGGATCGTGGGAGCGAGCCACGTAAACCGGAACCTTGTTGTTGTGACGGGATACCATTAGGTCCACGTCCGGAGTGCCCCACTTGCGGCAGATTGACTGAAACACTGCTGGGTGCAGGGACCACTCGCCACCGTCCACGGATTGACGGCTGAGATAATCTGCCTCCCAGTTTTCTACGCCAGGGATGTGGACTGCGGATATGGTGGACTTGGAGTCCTCCGCCCATTGAAGAATGCGTTGGACCTCCAATATTGCCAGGCGGCTGCGTGTCCCGCCTTGGTGATTGATGTAGGCAACCGCTGTCGCGTTGTCTGACTGGACTCGAATGTGCCTGCCCGCCAACAGGTGGTGAAAGGCTAGGGGAGCTAGAAGCACAGCTCTGGTTTCCAGCACATTGATTGAAAGGGCTGACTCGGACGGAGTCCAAGTGCCCTGTGCTCTGTGGTGGAGATGTACCGCTCCCCAGCCGGATAGGCTGGCATCCGTGGTGAGAATCACCCAGGACGGAGTCAGGAAGGAGCGCCCTTGGGACAGGGAGAGGGGCGAAGCCACCACTGAAGAGAGCTCCTGGTCCGTGGCGTCACTAACCTCTGTAAGGAGGAAGGCCGCTTGTCCCAACAGCGGAAAATGTCCAGCTGCAGAGGACGCAGATGGAACTGGGCAAAGGGAACCGCCTCCATGGAGGCCACCATCTGACCCAGCACCTGCATCAGACGCCTGAGGGTATAACGGCGGGGCCTCAGGAGAGAGCGCACCGCCAACCGGAGTGACAGCTGTTTGTCTAAGGGCAACTTCACAAGTGCCGGCAAAGTCTCGAACTGCATCCCTAGTACGTGAGACTCTGGGTCGGAGTCAGAGTGGATTTGGGAAGATTGACAATCCACCCGAATTGGGCTAGGGTGGCGAGAGTGAGCGAAACACTCCGCTGACAGTCTGCGCTGGATGTACCCTTGACCAGAAGGTCGTCCAGATAAGGAAGCACTGCTAACCCCTGGAGGTGCAGGACCGCAATCACTGCCGCCATGACCTTGGTGAATCCCCGAGGGGCCGTGGCTAACCCGAAGGGGAGAGCCACGAATTGGAAATGATCCTCTCCTATCGCAAAACGTAACCAACGCTGATGTGACACTGCGATTGGCACATGTAGATAGGCATCTCTGATGTCGATGGACGCCAGGAACTCCCCTTGGGTCATAGAGGCAATGACTGATCGCAGAGACTCCATGCGAAAATGCCGCACCCGGACATGCTTGTTGAGAAGCTTGAGATCCAGGATGGGCCGGAAGGTACCGTCCTTTTTCTTTTTTTTTTTTTTGGAACTAGGAAGAGATTTGAGTAAAAACCGTTCCTGAGCGGGAACTGGGACAATCACTCAGTTTGCCTGCAAGGACGCCACGGCCTGCGAGAAGGCGGCGGCCTTGGAGCAGGGGGGAGTTGAGAGAAAAAATCTGTTTGGAGGGCTGGAAGAGAATTCTATCCTGTAGCCGTGAGATATGATGTCTCTCACCCACTGATCGGAGACTTGCTTTAACCGAGCGTCGCCAAAGTGGGAGAGCCTGCCACCGACTAAGGACGTGGCTGGAGCGGGCCGAGAGTCATGAGGAAGCTGCCTTAGTGGCAGAACCTCCTGCGGTCTTCTGTGGACGCGCTTTTGGGCGCCAGTTGGATTTCTGATCCTTGGCTGAGTTAGCGGACGAGGCGGAAGGCTTAGAGGATGACCAGTTGGAGGAACGAAAGGAACGAAACCTCGATTGATTCCTACCCTGGGCGGGTTTCCTGGTCTTGGTTTGTGGCATGGAAGTACTCTTCCCGCCAGTAGCTTCTTTAATGATTTCATCCAGCTGTTCACCAAACAGCCGTGAACCAGCAAAAGGGAGCCCAGCAAGAAACTTCGTGGAAGAAGCATCTGCCTTCCACTCTCGAAGCCACAAAATCCTGCGGATAACAAGAGAATTAGCTGAAGCCACCGCAGTGCGGTGAGCAGCCTCTAGCATGGCAGACATGGCATAGGATGAAAAAGCTGAAGCCTGAGCAGTTAAGGTAACCATCTCAGGCATAGATTCCTTGGTGAGGGAATGCATCTCCTCTAGAGAAGCAGAGATGGCTTTGAGAGCCCACACTGCTGCAAAAGTCGGGGAAAACGCGGCCCCGCAGCTTCATACACAGATTTGGCCAGAAGGTCAATCTGACGGTCAGTGGAATCCTTAAGTGAGGTGCCGTCAGCCACCGACACAACGGTCCGGGCTGATGGCCTAGACACCGGAGGGTCTACATTTGGGGAGTGAGACCACTCCTTGACCACCTCAGGTGGAAATGGAAACCGGTCATCAGAACCACGCTTTGGAAAGCGTTTGTCAGGACAGGCCCTGGGTTTGGTCACAGCGGTCTGAAAACTGGAGTGGTTAAAGAACACACTCTTCCCTCTCTTAGGCGAGGTAAACTGATGTTTTTCTGCCAAAGAGAGTTGCTCCTCTGACACTGGCGGATTGAGATCCAGCACAGAATTAATAGAAGCAATCAAATCACTAAGATCTGAGTCACCCTCAGAGAAATCGATGGGATACATAGCCTCCGAGCCCCCAGTGAGGGCATCCTCCTCATCTTGAGAGTCAGCTCTTGAGACTGTCAAGAGTATTAGAGGCACCCTGTGAAGGGGGCTGATGCATATTCATCAAAGTCCTGGACAAAAGCCCCATGGACTCAGCAAATGACTGGGATATGGACCTAGAAAAGGACTCTACCCAGGCCGGGGGTTCAATCACAGGTGCAGCAGCAGCCTGAGAGACCACTGGGGGTGAGACTCCAGGCTGTGGCACCGCCAAGTTAGAGCAGACATCACAATGTGGATAGGTGCTCGGCTCAGGCAGCAGGAGCTTACATGCAGTACATGCAGAATAAAGCTTTGGAGCCTTGCTCCTTGTGAGACATGCTGCTGGAGTGGGGGCTTTGCAGAGAATGAACCCCAGGGAGAATATACAGAGGTCCACAACCGGAGACCGGCTGTGGCTTACCAGACCGCTGAGCGCGGTGTTGTGTGCCCTCCAGATCCCGAAGCCCGGTCCCCCAGTCGCAGCACCTCAGCAGAGATGCAGAATGCAGGATGTCCCAGAGCAGAGTGAACTCTGCCTGAGAAGAGGTCGTTCCTATAAAAGAGCGGGAACTGGAGGGCTATAGAGACCTGCAGGGAAGGAGGGACGCCCCAGCAGTGGGGAGTGTCCCTCCCCTGTGTAGAACGGCCGCCGGGAGGAGCCGAACCTGTCCCTCTGCATGAGTGACATGCGGGGGCAGGAAAATGAAACTAGGCCTCCGGCGAAGCCGGGGCCTAAATTTAAGCGGCGAGGCCGACAAGCAGGCACCATCGGCGCGGTTCTCAGGCAAAAGCTAGAGAACCCGCCGGAAAAGTTAAAACAATCACATACAGCATACTCTCCCCTTACAAAAAAGAACCGGGACCCCCAACATAAACATCTCAGGTACTTAGCTGCTGAGACGCAGGGCCATGTCCCTGGGGATGAGTGCTCCGGTCCAACAGAATCCTTAAAGGGAACCTGTCATCAGAAATTTCGCCCAAAAGCTAAAAGATTCCCCCTCTGCAGCTCCTGGGCTGCATTCTAGGAAGGTCCCTGTTATTATTGTGCCCCATGTGAGACCAAAATAAAGCCTTTATAAAGTTCTACCTTTTTGTATGCAGCTTCTGTAAATCTGACACGGGGGCGGGCTCTCTGCCGTCCGTTATTCTGCCTCCTGGTCCTGTATGCCGCCCCCATCGCTCCTTTCCATATCTGATGCACCGCCCACTGCTCCAGCCATCCCCGCGCATGCCCAGTGCCAGTCTCACGGGACTGAGCAGTGTGACCGCTGGTGACGTGTGCGCAGGCAAGTGATGATGGGCGGGACTGTGACTGTTATCAGCAAGTACCCGCCCATAATCTCGTGAGCGCGCAAACCTCACCAGCGGTCACACTGAGCTCAGTGTAGATGCTAGACTGTATGGGCTGCTTCCAGGGATGACGTCCCTTTGTCATGTGATAGGGGCGTGTTCAAAATACTATCACATGACAAAGGGACGTCATCCCTGGAAGCAGCCCATACAGTCTAGCATCTACACTGAGCTCAGTGTGACCGCTGGAGAGGTTTGCGCGCTCACGAGATTATGGGCGGGTACTTGCTGATAACAGTCACAGTCCCGCCCATAATCACTTGCCTGCGCACACGTCACCAGCGGTCACACTGCTCAGTCCTGTGAGACTGGCACTGGGCATGCGCGGGGATGGCTGGAGCAGTGGGCGGTGCATCAGATATGGAAAGGAGCGATGGGGGCGGCATACAGGACCAGGAGGCAGAATAACGGACGGCAGAGAGCCCGCCCCCGTGTCAGATTTACAGAAGCTGCATACAAAAAGGTAGAACTTTATAAAGGCTTTATTTTGGTCTCACATGGGGCACAATAATAACAGGGACCTTCCTAGAATGCAGCCCAGGAGCTGCAGAGGGGGAATCTTTTAGCTTTTGGGCGAAATTTCTGATGACAGGTTCCCTTTAAGGGGCTGTGGATGGAGACCGGACTCCTGCCAGGCATGGAGACCGTGCTGGCTCCCACTTCAAGCCAGAGCCCAGAAGGGATGGTGAAGGAGCGCGGCATGTAAGGCCGCAGCCTTGTAAATCAACCTTAACAACACCGCCGACACAGTGGGGTGAGAAGGGACATGCCGGGAGTCCAGACATGGACCCGCTTTTCTTCAAACTCTTTCCAAAAGTCAAACAAATCAGATGAGAATGCATGTGTGGATGTATGCCTCCTGACACAAAGCAATAAACTGGCTTGGACTGGCTACCAGGGGGTGTATAAGCTCAGAGGGAGGAGCTACACTTTTAAGTGTAGTACTTTGTGTGTCCTCCGGAGGCAGAAGCTAAACACCCATGGTCTGGGTCTCCCAAAGGAACAATAAAGAAAGAATGTTTAATCATAACCACACACGAGGATTCTTTACTGTACGAGCAGTGAGACTATGGAGCTCTCTGCCGCATGATGTTGTAATGGGTGATTCCCTACTAACATTTAAGCAGAGCCTGGACGCTCTTCTTGAAAAATATAATATTACCAGTTATGTATATTAGATTTTATGACAGGGTGTTGTTCCAGGGAACTAGTCTGATTGCCGGATGTGGAGTCAGGAAGGAATTTTTTTCCCCATTGGAGCTTATTTGACACATTGGGGGTTTTTTGCCTTCCTCTGGATCAACATGTTAGGCTACGGGGTGAACTAGATGGACTTAGAGTCTCCCTTCAACCTTAAAAACTATGAAACTATGAGATAGCCGACTACATTGCTTGAGAATTTTAGACACTACAAAAAAACTCCATCAATGTATATTGGTCTATTTTCATCATTGGTATACTTCGGTAGTTTTGCTCTTTTCAATAAGCTTTGGTATTTACTTCTCTTAATGGGTGTCACAGGTGTGTCACAGGTGACAGACAGTCATGTAGTTTCTGGCAATAGAAGGTCACAGCATTTGGATGCATAAAATGCTCCCTGACTTTCTATTGTTCCTGCTGTTAGTATTCATTATATAGGTAGCTTTCCTGCTGGATTTTCATCTCTCCCTTTTGGACCCAGCTGGAGCTCAACTTCCAACCAGCTGCTGATCATCAGTACTCTCTTGGTGCTTAAATACTCCCTTCTTCCCTGGACTGGTGCTTGTGATATTATTTTCATTCTAGCTCTAGTTGCAAGCAGGTGGCTTGCTCTCATGTAGTATCGTTGCTGAAGCTTTGCTGAACTTCTATCTGTGAATAAGTAGTTCATGCACTTTTCTCCTGTGTGTCCTCCTTGTGTCTTCCTTTAGTGTTTAGTGGGGTTGACGAAGAGCTCATGTCACCCGTTCCCTATTTAGGGTCCAGCACTAGGGATATCTAGGGTCAGGTATCCAATTTGGCGCATAGGTGTAGAACCTATCTAGGGTGGTGAGGGACCCCAGGGACCAGCTGTAGGTTTGGTCAGGGGTCACCCTATCCCCTTTCCCTAGACACAGGGTTCCCTTCCCTTTTGCGGCTCGCTTGGTACTTTCCCATACCTAGCATGACCATGGGGTTGTACATGTTAAATTAAATTTTGGGTGACAAGTTGTCCACAGCAGTCATAGCACCGTTATATAACGGTGCCATAGGATGTTGCAGTCACCTATATTGAGGTAATACAATTGCATTAATCCAAGCTCCGAGCTCCTGCGTCGTTACATCCATAAGTCAGTACATGGTATGGACAACAGTTTAGAGGTGACATGGTTTATGTAAGGCCATAAGATACCTGCGGCTGAACGATTATAGATGCATTATAAGATTATATAATATACAGATGATTTAACAATTTTTCCTAGTCTTGAAATTTTCTGAAAACTTTTGATATAAACCACATATAAAATAGCACATGGATAGCAAAATGCCCCATAAACTGAGGGAAGGATTAAGGCTCAGGAGATAAAGTCATTTACAGACACTGTTGGATTTCTTGGATGTCGTCTGTCACCTCCAGAGGTGATACTGTTACGTCTTCACTATACAGTAAATGTGTTTATTACAAGATACTGGCATTCCCATCTCACTCACACATAGGGCCCATAAGTACTTCTACAATGTGGAGTTTAGCGCACTGATCTGGACAATATCTACGAGGACACAGAACCAGAAAAACAGAACCATATAAAAACGGACAGGAAAAAGTGGACAGGCGTGCTAATTGATTTTCCCCATTGATAAAATAAAAGACTTTTTTTAATTTTAGTTAAATTTTTCAACAAAGACTCCTAAATCAATAAAGCATTCTGCGTACAACACTACAGAATATGCTGACGCTTATAGGAAACAGAAAACTTAAAGGGAACCTGTCGCCAGATTTGTCCCTATTAAACTAAAAGAATCCCCTTCTGCAGCTCCTGGGCTGCGTTCTATGAAGGTGCACCTTGGCCCTGACTCCCCTTCCAGACCCCAAAAATAACTTTATAAAACCTGGCCGTTAGGTATGCTAATTACCTTGGTTGGTCAGATGGGCGTGGTCATTTTCTGCTCCTGTTCCCCCTCCTGCCGCTGATCGCCGTCCTCCTTTCTTGATTGACGGGATGACGCCTCCATCATCATCCTCGTTGCATTTTGAAATCTCGCGCCTGCGCAGTTAGGTCGGCTCGCACAAGCGAAATTCGCTCTGCCATATCACTAGCAGAGCAGAAAACATAGCTGCCCTCGCTCGCGCCGGTGGGCTAAATGCGCAGGCGCGAGATTATGATCGGCGCGGAGCATGACCTCACCAGCGCATCCTCATACCTGCCCATAATCTCGCGCCTGTGCATTTAGCTCACCGGCGCGAGCGAGGGCAGCTATGTTTTCTGCTCTGCCCGCAATATGGCAAAGCGAACTGCGCCTGCGCAAGCCGACAAACTGCGCAGGCGCGAGATTTGAAAATGCGATGAGGAGGATGACAGAGGTGTCATCACGTCAATCAAGAAAGGAGGATGGCGATCAGAGGCAGGAGGGGGGACAGGAGCAGAAAATAAGCCCCGCCCATCTAACACAGGTAATTAGCATACATAAGGGTCAAGTTTTATAAAGTTATTTTTGGGGTCTGGAAGGGGAGTCAGGGCCAAGGTGCACCTTCATAGAATGCAGACCAGGAGCCGCAGAAGGTGAGACTTTTAGTTTAATAGGGAAAACTCTGGTAACAGGTTCCCTTTAAGGAGGTTATCAACTTCTTTAACATTGATGGCCTGTCCTTAGGCTAGGTCATCAATGTCTGAATGGCCGGGGTCCAACACCAAGCAGTCCGTCAATCAGCAGTCCTTAATGCCACCGCCGGCAGCGGGTGGCCAGAAACGCTCAGTTCCGGAACTGCTCCGTCTTCTGATAGCGGCTGCAGCCCGATACTGCTATTGATTTGAGTGGGAGGACGATATGCAGTACTCACCCGCGACTACTTTCAGTTAACAGGCCAGCTTCGGGACTGAGCATTTCCGGCCACCAGCACCGAGAATAGTTGATCAGCAGCAGGGGTGCCGGGTGCCGTACCCAGCCGATCAGATATTGATGACCTATCCTGAGGATGGGCCATCAATGTTAAAGTAGTGGTCCACCTCTTTAATAATAGCAGCACTTTTAAAATGCACCAATTTTTAGTATAGTCTCTGCTACAATTTCATTTCAGAAAGGCACCTTGTGCACATGGCCTTAGGGCTTGTGCGCACGTTGCGTACTTACATGCCTTTACGCTGCATATTGCACTGCAGTGTAAATGCATGCATCCTGCGTCCCCTGCACAATCTATGTAGATTGTGCATGATACGTGCGCACGTTGCTTTTTTGAAGGCAGCGATTTGTGTGCTAAAATTTTGACGCAAATCCGTGCGTTCATGAAAGCAGCATGTCAATAATTTGTTAATTTGTGCGTTCTGGATGGTGCTCCCACTCTGTCTATGGTGGGGGCAGCATGGTGAGCGCATGAAATCGGCTTTTTTTTAACAAAAATACTGCATCCATTATGCAGTATTTCTGCAGCGATTTGACGCGCACATGTGCTGTCAAATCGCTGCAGAATATTCAGCAGTTACGTGCGCATGAGCCCTTATGTAGGTTTCTGCTGTGGTAAGCTAGTCTGTGTATACTCATACATTGTTTTGAACAAATGGATCTATAGAAATATCACATCAGTATAATATAAAACAGAAAAAAAAACAAAACACATTGCTCCACTTCCCACTGCTTATAGGAATTCCACATATTATGGAACGTGCACAGTCTTTTTGCTGAGATTTAGCCCTTGGTTCCACTTCCGTTTAAGATGGACGAGTGCAATCTGATAAAACATAGTTAAACAATGGGGCAGTTTCCATCTACTAACAGTTATAAATAATAATAATGGAATATTTTGTTTCCATATGCCGTATTGGCATGAGAAAAGAATCGTAGCATGATGCGTTTGGTAGCGAGTCTCAAATCACATACACCCATGTAAGTCTATGGGTGCGTGTGAAACATTGTACTGCACTTGGATGTCATCCAAGTGCAGTGCGATATACGCACAGACAGTTAGCGAAGAAGAGGGAGAAGTGCTCCCTCCCTCTTCTCCGCACCTGTGATCTGATAGTCTGCTCACGCTTGCAGCAAAGTGTAAGCCAAGGGTCATTAGCCTATCGCATCCAATGCTCTTGTATTGGTTGCCATACGCTAGTGGACCCGACTCCTTAGGAGCAGAAACTGAGTGGAAACTTAAAGATTTAGAGGAGTTTTGAGATTTGGAGAGTTTCCATACAGATTGTGCTCAGTTTTCTGCTATAAAAACAGTCTACAAAAAACCCAATATGCGCATAGCCAGTGGGTATGTGCACACAATTCCGCTTGGGAAACCACCTGAGATAAAATATCCATCTTGCTGTGCATATATTCAGACACAAACCACTTTAGGTTTCCAAAGATGCCAAGTAGTTAAAGGGAATCTGTCAGGTGATTTTTAGGCTATGTTCGCACGTTGCGTTTTTTTCCGCGTTTCTGCAACGTTTTTAGCAGCAGCGTTTTTGCGCTAAAACGCATGCGTTTTTGATTGCCAGCAAAGTCTATGGGAAAAGCAGAAATCCTGTCTGCACTTTGTTTTTTTTTCTGCAGCGTTTAATTTGCATATTTGTGGTCACAAACCATGCTGAAAAAGAAGCAGCATGTCAGTTGTTTTTGCCATTTCTGCAGCGTTTCCTTAACATTGGAGTCAATGAGAAATGGCAAAAAGCAACCAAAATCACAATTCCTGTGTTTTTCATGCTTTTTACCTGCTTTTCCACTGCGTTTTTGGCTCCAAAAACGCATGCTTTTCTGGACAAAAATTAATGGGTTCTAATGTTCCTTTACACACACACAATAACCGAAAATTTAAATGTTAAAAAATTATAAACTTCACATATTTTTCTGATAAAATGTGCATAACCACTATTATTTAATTAAGAATGATAATTTTCCATATATTTTTATTAAAAGTTAATTTTATACTTTTTTTTCTCTTTTTTCATTCTTTTTGTCTATTTCAACTTTATTTCTCAGTGTCTTGATCTACAAAACGCATCTGCAGAAACGCAGGTGAAAACGCAGGTAAAAAGCGCTAAAAACGCACTAAAAACGCGGTAAAAACGTGGTAAAAACGCAAGCGTTTTTAGCGCTAAAAAATGGTCAAAAGCCATTTGGTCAAAAACCAAGGGAGGGAAAATGTGCAGAATAAACTGCAGGTACTCCGACGCAACGTGCGAACATAGCCTTATAGTACAAAACTAATGGTATCCTGGAATAGGGCTTGGGGAGCCCTTTCAGGATCAGTAACTTTTATTGCTCTACCTTATCCTGTTATCTTTCTGTAAGCCCTGCAGAATTCACAAACACATTATGCACCGTTTCCCACATCCACCTCTCCCGTGCTGTCATCAGTGATAGTAAATGCCAGTGAAGATTTTTACTATTACTGAAGAGAGGTGGGCGTGGGAAGCAGTGCATAATCAGTTTGGATTTACATTTGCTAGACTAGCCCATGCAAAACACTCAATTCTCCAGGGCTTACTGCAAGATAACAGAAGAAGGTACAGCAATAAAAGTTACTGATCCTGAAAGGGCTACCCAAGCCATATTCCAGGATGCCATTAGTTTTCTACTTATAAAATCACCTGATAGATTCCCTTTAAAAGAATGACCAATCTTCTGGCGTTTTACGCTGTGCACTTTATAATACAAGTCAATGGGAAACGTCACAAGACACCCTGAAGACAAACGCATTTTTTTGGAGCATTTTGCCATCATTTTTGCTAAAAAAAAAAAAAAAAAACAAACAAAACAAAAAAATGCTAGTGGTTTCTTTCTTATTGAACAGAGAGAAAAGAAGGACAGAAAAAAAAAAAAAAATAGAAAAATCATAGGAAAACCTACCAAACAACCATAAAAAATACATTCCGGAAACGGCCAATAAAACAACTTAAGGCTATGTGCGCACTAGAAAATTGACTTTTCTTAAGAAAAATTCGCACCCTCTGGCAGAATACCGCACCTGCGTTTTTGCCACGGTTTTTCCGCGGGTTGGTCTCTGCGATTTTTTACCATTATCTATGGCAAAAACCGCAGGTACCTGCAGAAAATAAGTGACATGCTCATTTTTTTTGCTGCAGAAATTCTGCAGCAAAACATGTAGAAAAAAAAACGCAGTGTGTGCACACCATTTTTTTTTTTTACCATAGGTTTTGCTGGGGAAGGACTGCAGAAAGGTTATGAACATTTTCTGCAGCAATTCATGCAGCAAAACCGCGGCAAAAACCACAGGGCCTAAAGGCTGCTTTACATGTGTCGATTTCTCGTGCGGTCGCATTTGTGATCGCACCCGCCCCCATCGTTTGTGCGGCACGGGCAATTTCTTGCCCGTGTTGCACAATGTTGTAACCCCCCATCACACGTACTTACCTTCCAAACAACCTCACTGTGGGCGGCGAACATCCACTTCCTCAAGGGGGAGGGACATTCGGAGTCACAGCGACGTCACACAGCGGCCGGCCAATAGAAGCGGAGGGGCGGAGATGAGCGGGACGTAACATCCCACCCACCTCCTTCCTTCAGCATTGCCGGCGGCCGCAGGTAAGCTGCAGTTCATCGTTCCCGGGGTGTCACATGTAGCGATGTGTGCTGCCTCGGGAACAATGAACAACCGTCACACAGAAGGATGATCGATTTTTAGAAAATGAGCGACGTGCCAACGATGCACGAGAAGGTGAGTATTTCTGCTCGTTCATAGCTGTCACACACTACGATATCACTAACGATGCCGAATGTGCGTCACTTACGACGTAACCCCGCCGACATCTCGTTAGATATATCGTAGCGTGTAAAGCCCGCTTAAGAGTTTCCTGAAGTGTAACCTGCTTGCCAAATTAGTTAGTTTTGCTTGAGTTTAAGGCTATGTGCGCACTAGAAAGTGCCTTTTTCTTAAGAAAAAAACGGACCCTCTGAAAGAATCCCGCACCCACGGTAAAAACCGCACCCGCGTTTTTACCGCGATTTGCCACTGTTTTACCGTGGTTTGCCGCAGATTTATCGCAAGTTAGTCCCTGCGGTTTTTACCATTATCTATGGCAAAAACCGCAGGTACCTGCTGAAAAAAGTGACATGCTCATTAATTCCGCAGCGGAAAATCCACGAGTAAATCCACGGGTATAAAAAAATGCAGTGTGCGCACAGCATTTTTTCAAACCCATAGGATTTGCTGGGGAATGACTGCAGCAATGTTAGACACATTTTCTGCAGCAATTCGCGGTAAATCCGCAGCGTGCGCACAAGGACTAAAAGACGTCGTATGCACACTGCTCCAAGTTTTTGATAACTTTTGAGAATTAGAGGAGGATTTGAAGTATCTGCTCAGTTTCTGATCCAAAAATTCTGTGTGCACATAACACAATGTCTTTGTTTTTTGAACTTTAGCATTTTTCAGGAGGATTTGAAGTGTTTCCTATAAGTTTCTTCTTTGTTTACACCACAAAAATTCCTTGAAAAACTCAGTGTCCACATGGCTTTTAAGTGACTTCCAAAGCATATGTTCAATATTTTTAGCTTCTCTTAAATCGCCAATTTCCAAAAATGTAAAGAGGTTAAAAAGAAGTGACCTGACTGTCTTCAGACAGCTTCCATTTGGAAGTCGCTCACTATTTTATACATATAAGGCTATGTGCGCACAGTGCATTTTTCGCGGCGTTTTTCGGGTGCGTTTTTGGCCTCAAAACTGCAGGACTTTGCTTCCCCAGCAAAGTCTATGAGTTTTCATTTTTGCTGTCCGCACACATCTGTTTTTTTTACCTGCGTTTTTGAGTTAAAAAAAAAAAATGGACATGTCAGTTCTTTCCTGCGTTTTTCTGCGTTTTCCCCCCATGCAATGCATTGGAAAAACGCAGTAAAACGCAGAGATCAAAAACGCAGCAAAACGCAGCCAAAAACGCACCAAATCGCGGCAAAAACGCATGCGTTTTTTGATGCGTTTTTTTGACGCAGGTGCGTTTTTGTGCGTTTTTAGCGGCCAAAAACGCACAAAAACGCAGTGTCAAAAAGACGCAGTGTGCGAACCTAGCCTTAAGTAAAAAAAAAAAAAAGCAAAGAAAAAAACATCAGCAGCAAAGCAGTTTTGTGCAGTTGCAAAAATGACCGAAGACATCAAAGAGGATGTGGTTTCCACAAGCGTCTTCCTGTTGCAATAATCAGCAGATACAACGGCATCTAAAAGACGCTGTGTGCACATACTGTACTTGTGTAGTATTTTTCAAGGAGTCTTTGGTTGAGGTCCACTCAAAAAAAAAAAAAACATTTGAAAAGAAAAAAAAAAGCTTGAAAGACTGTTCCTATTTACTTCTATGGGGGAAACAACATTGCTGTTCATATATTCAGTCTTTTGATTAGCTTCAGGTTTTCATGAACACCAAGCATTTATGGCCGGATTCACACTTGCGAGAGACTCGCGTGAGTCTCGCATCCCATCACCCAGCACGGCAGCACACTCTCCTGACAGGAGCGGATCGGCTGCATGTATTTCTATGCAGCTGGCCCGCTCCTATCCGGAGAGTGTGCAGCCGTGCCGGAAGATGCGATGTAAGACTCGCGCGAGTCTCTTGAAAGTGTGAATCCGGCCTAAAAAGAAGAGACCTGCCAGTTCTTCAGGCGTTTTTCATTCTGAGGAAGCCCCATTCCTTACAACAGCCCTTTTTGAGTATATGTAAAGCATTTTTGCACCATAATCCATTACCTGTTTTATTCATAGCTTGAAAATTAACAAAAAAAAAAAGAAAACTCTCCGCCCGATAACGTCTCTGGTTTCTGTGATCAATGCAAGTACACTCAGGCATCGACCTGCAGAGTGATAGTACATAGGCAGGCTAGCAAGAGTTAATCTTTGCTTGTCTGCTTGTTAGTGTAGGGGGTGAGCCTACCCCTACAAAAGGAGATAGTACCGGATATGTTATTAATAAAAGTGTGTTCTCTATATTTGTATGTAGTTTATGTTAGGGCACCCCTAGTGGCCGGGTGGGACGGCTGTTGCCACCGGGGAGGAGGAGCCGGCTGTAGTATGGGGGAAGGTGTGAGTGTGTGTGAGGTTGTTGGATCCGGGACGTGAGAGAGTGAAGATCAAGGGGCAGAGTGTGGGGGCTGAATTGAGAGGGGACGCCGGTGAGAACGGGAGAGTGTACGGATCCTCGGAGAGTGAAGCAACCGGTGTGGGTCCGGTCTGTGTGTAACCGTCAGTGGGAGCCCGGTGAAGCGGAGTAATCAGGGCACAGCCCCACGGGAGGATTCGTTAGGGCAGGTTGTCCCCCAGCCCAGGAAGTGTTTTTCTTGTCTGCCACTGCCGGATTGAGACTACGTGTGTCAAGTGTGTCAATAAATCTGTCTTTTGTTTGCATCACATCTGGCCTGAAGACTGTTTGTACCGCTGCCGGCGACGACACCACCACACTCTGCCCCACCAAGCCAGTTCCCGACCTTGAAGTAGTGATGGAGCCAGGGGTAAGCCTTGAAGCAACAAAGGCCACGACTACAAGGCCGGAGGCGCCCCTGGCCCCTCACTACATGTGGCGTAGTCGGCAGGATCCGATTCCCCTGCCAGGAACCCAAGAAGCCGGAGATCAAGTGGTGCCGAATGCACCGTATCCGGGCTATGAGAGAAGATTTCCAGTCCCATGGTGGGAGGAAGAAGTGCCCAAGGCGTTGGACCGGGCACAAGATGGCGACAAGATGGCCGCCGTCTGTGAAGCTGAGGAAGAAAAGGCGCGAAAAGTTGGCGCCAAAAGAAGAGCCTGGGGCTGGTCGGTGCCGAAGAAGAAGCACGGAGTACTCCGCACAAAGAGGGGAGGCGCCAGTCCCAGGGCGCATAGACCGACGTGTGAAGTGGGCGGTGTTCTGAAAGAAAAGAAGTGCCGCCGCGGAGGGGTTGATTTGTGGTGTGGGACCAAGGGTGGAGCATCTTCCAGAGCGGGAAAAGTGAGCCCGCCTCCACTTCCTCTAGTCTCGCCACTGACCCTGACGCACTTACGGAAGCCTCACGACAAGAAGATGGAGAGCTTGAACGAGAACCGCGAGAAGCAGTTGATGCCGGCGGAGGGATTCCCCGCCCTCTTGCCAGCCGTACCCAGAGGACCGGGGCGAGCCACCAGGGTGACCTGGCTCACGACCTGGGATGCGGAGACCGGTGCGACCACCACGGAGGTCCGGGCGACCTACGCCGCCCAAATCCCGTCAGGAAGCCGGATGCTGGGAGCCCCATCCCCCTGCCCGGAGAGACCCCCGCCAGCCGCGGTGGAGTCTGAAAAGCCCGCGTCACCTCGAGTTCCGGCGGAGGAATATGCCCAGATGCTGGAGCGAGATGAATGGGGTTTTTATTGGGATCCGGTGCTGCCGTCTCCCCAGCCGACCCGAAGAGCCCCGTCCCCTGAGCCGGATCCAGTACGCGAGCGGCTACTGGCCGAGACCGTCACTCGGGAGATAATGGCCGGTCCTTATGGAGAAGAACTTGAACATCAGTTTTCGACTGGGGTAGTCGTTAAATTTAACCAAAAGGAAGGCTACGGCTTTATCCGGGACGGAGAGACCGGAGATGATTATTTTTATAATCGTGTTCACTTGGATACCGAGGGCCTTCCCCAGCGGCTGCATACCCTCTACCCTGGGGAAAAGGTCCGTTTCCTGAGAGAAGTGGGCTGCCGGGGCTTGTTTGCGGTGGGAGTGCACCGTATGCCCACTGAACAGGAGGCCGCTCGTTGGCAACAGGAGGTAGAGTGGGAGGAGCACCAAGCCCGGCGGCAAGAACAACGAAGACCGGTGCTGACTACAGCCTCTCGACCCCGCCAAACCGTGGCCGTAGCTCCGGCAGTCATGCCTGCGTCCAGTACTGACCCGGAGAAGGGACCATCGCCGGCACTGGCCATCAACCAGCATATAACGACCCATCCAACAATCGTTGTGGGAAGCCCGCCTCTGTCCCGTGCAGCGACCCCCTCACCTCCATCCGAAACTGAGGAGTTCAAGCCGGAGGTCGAAGCGATGGAACAGCTCGCCCGTCCTGAGCCTTTCCGGCGGCTGCGCCGCTTACCCGGGCAGTCCCTGTCCGAATACATACAGGCGCAGAGGGTCGAGTGGCAACGGGCCTACCAACCGGAATAGGCCTCCACATCAGGAGATGACGGGCCTGTTCGTTTGCTGCCGGTATGTTTGAGCCGGAGAAAGTTTTATTCCGGTTGTTGATTCCGGGGAGAGCCTGCTTGCTGGACTGAGCCAGGGGCTCCTCCGCTGTTTGTGGAAGAAGTTGCTGTGTCCCTGTGCTGACCATCAAAGATCGGGAGCGCTGTTGAGCCTCCGGGCATACACCGAAGACCGGGAGCGCTGTTGAGCCTCCGGGCATACACCGAAGACCGGGAGCGCTGCTATGCCTCCGGGCGCGGGACAGGTTCGCAGTGAACTGTATATGTGCCATGTTTTTACAAGTTGTAATTTTAGGATGAGCCTTGCCGGGAGGCTCGGGTTTTAAGAGGGGAGGAGTGTAGGGGGTGAGCCTACCCCTACAAAAGGAGATAGTACCGGATATGTTATTAATAAAAGTGTGTTCTCTATATTTGTATGTAGTTTATGTTAGGGCACCCCTAGTGGCCGGGTGGGACGGCTGTTGCCACCGGGGAGGAGGAGCCGGCTGTAGTATGGGGGAAGGTGTGAGTGTGTGTGAGGTTGTTGGATCCGGGACGTGAGAGAGTGAAGATCAAGGGGCAGAGTGTGGGGGCTGAATTGAGAGGGGACGCCGGTGAGAACGGGAGAGTGTACGGATCCTCGGAGAGTGAAGCAACCGATGTGGGTCCGGTCTGTGTGTAACCGTCAGTGGGAGCCCGGTGAAGCGGAGTAATCAGGGCACAGCCCCACGGGAGGATTCGTTAGGGCAGGTTGTCCCCCAGCCCAGGAAGTGTTTTTCTTGTCTGCCACCGCCGGATTGAGACTACGTGTGTCAAGTGTGTCAATAAATCTGTCTTTTGTTTGCATCACATCTGGCCTGAAGACTGTTTGTACCGCTGCCGGCGACGACACCACCACACTCTGCCCCACCAAGCCAGTTCCCGACCTTGAAGTAGTGATGGAGCCAGGGGTAAGCCTTGAAGCAACAAAGGCCACGACTACAAGGCCGGAGGCGCCCCTGGCCCCTCACTACATTAGTCTCCTTTGATCACATGTTGTGGGAAACCCAATTACATCTGCTCCTTTCTTATATATATATATAATGGCTAGATCCTTCCTTGTATGCCAGCTACAGTTTATCGTGGCCTTCTATTCCAGACTATCTAGTGATTGTGGCACTTGTTGCTAACTGCGGTTCTGGAGTTAACCCTTGTTGCTACACTTCTGGTGTTGCCTTCTCATGAGTCTCTCATTGTCTATTCGTGTGTGTGTGTGTGTGTGTGTGTGTGTGTGTGTGTGTGTGTGTGTGTGTGTGTGTGTGTGTGTGTGTGTGTGTGTGTGTGTGTGTCAGAGTTTTTTTTGTTGTAACCCTAAAGTTAGGAAAGGCCTAAGGTCCCCTAGTATGATAAACAGCATTGGAGCCCCTGTCCCTCACTATCTATCACATTGTGACAAATACACCTAGGACGGAGTAATCCTATTGCTGTATATACATTAAAGGGAACCAACCAGCAGGATTTTTCCATATACTATAAAGGCAGAGCCATACTGGCGCTAGCATGATGAATAAAATCATACCTTCAGTTTCCAGATTGTATGTTTGCTGGAAAAAAAAAAACTTTGTGGGTTGGGTCCTCTGTATATGTTCCCCCTCCTTTATTGCCCCCCTTTTCTAATTTAAATGTCATGACTTGCCGCTGTTGGCGACGTGTGTTGCTGCTGTTATTGTGCTACATTCTGCTGCTGACTCATGTCTGTTTCATTGCTATCCTATTCTGCTACCATCCACGTCGGCCGGCTTCCGTGATATCCGCTGCTGCAAGTATCCACGCCGATCTCTGTTGCCATATCCGGATGGATCCACGAGTTTGCCTGCTGCTGCTTTAATTAGAGACCGTTCTCTATCCAAGACGCCAGCTTCCAGGGTACTGCAGATCCCCCGGGGCTGCCCTCTGCCGGCTGCTTACCAGTCCCTCCAGTGGCAGTAATAAAGACTTGGCGGTTGGTTCAGTTCGCTCCCCCAGGCAAGTGAACGATACCTTTGGTCCAGTGGACCCACTAATACAGTGCTCGCCCCGCGAGCATAACAATGATGAGCTATGACACTTCAAAGGGCCTGTATGTTGTTTGTGCAAACAAGGTGCCGATAGGCAGTCATTTAAAGGGAACCTGTCAGCAGAAATTTCGCCCAAAACCTAAAAGATTCCCCCTCTGCAGCTCCTGGGCTGCATTCTAGAAAGGTCCCTGTTATTATTGTGCCCCATGTGAGACCAAAATAAAGACTTTATAAAGTGGTACCTTTTTGTATTCAGATACTGTAAATGTGACACGGGGCGGGCTCTCTGGCGTCCATTATTCTGCCTCCTGTTCCTGTATACCGCCCCCCATCGCTCCTTTCCATAGCTAATGCACCGCCCACTGCTCCAGCCATCCCCGCGCATGCCCAGTGCCAGTCTCACGGGACTGAGCAGTGTGACCGCTGGTGACGTGGGCGCAGGCAAGTGATTATGGGCGGGGCTGTGATTGTTATCAGCAAGTACCCGCCCATAATCTCGTGAGCGCACAAACCTCACCAGCGGTCACACTGTGCTCAGGGTAGATGCTAGACTGTATGGGCTGCTTCCAGGGATGACATCCCTTTTGTCACGTGATAGGGGCGTGTTCAAAATACTTGCTGATAACAATCACAGCCCCGCCCATAATCACTTGCCTGCGCCCACGTCACTAGCAGTCACACTGCTCAGTCCCGTGAGACTGGCACTGGGCATGCGCGGGGATGGCTGGAGCAGTGGGCGGTGCATCAGCTATGGAAAGGAGCGATGGGGGGCGGCATACAGGACCAGGAGGCAGAATAACGGACGGCAGAGAGCCCGCCCCCGTGTCACATTTACAGTATCTGAATACAAAAAGGTACCACTTTATAAAGTCT
Organism: Anomaloglossus baeobatrachus; assembly: GCF_048569485.1. Taxonomy (NCBI): domain Eukaryota; kingdom Metazoa; phylum Chordata; class Amphibia; order Anura; family Aromobatidae; genus Anomaloglossus; species Anomaloglossus baeobatrachus. Next base: position 67,998,610 of record NC_134359.1, on the reverse strand, counting down.
TTATTTTGGTCTCACATGGGGCACAATAATAACAGGGACCTTTCTAGAATGCAGCCCAGGAGCTGCAGAGGGGGAAGCTTTTAGGTTTTGGACGAAATTTCTGCTGACAGGTTCCCTTTAATGCAGGTGATTGGGTAATGTAAACCCCGCCATAGAGAGTACAGATGCAAAATAATTGAATTTTAAGCTTCATACACCCCCTTCACTCTTATTTAACTGTTAAAACAAAAACTTAGACATTTGTAAAAAAAAAAATAAATAAATAAACTGCACTTTCGTCGCCATTTTCTAAGACCCGGAACGTTCTCAATTCTCGGGATTTGGAGCTCAGTGATGGCTTATTTCTTGCGTCTTGAGCTGATGTTTTTAATTATACTATTTTTGGGCAGATGCAATATGATTGCCATTTATTACAATTATGCAGCGACCAAAAAGAACCAAAACGTAATTATATATATACTAGCTGTACTACCCGGCTTCGCCCGGGTTAATAACTGTTGTTAACAAAAGAGAAAGTATTAACATTCCCGGGATAGAATGTATAAATAGAATATATTAACGCCCGGGATAGTAACTGTCTCTCTGTTTCTCTCCCATTCTCGGTCTGTCTCCCCCTCTGTATATATCTCTCTGTGTCTCTCTCTCTCTTTGTCTGTCTGTCTCTTTCCCTGTCTGTCTCTGACTGTCTCAATCTCTTTCCCTGTCTGTCTCTTTCCCTCTCTTTCCCTGTCTGTCTGTCTCTTTCCCTGTGTCTGTCTCTTTGTCTGTGTCTGTCTCTTTCTCTGTCAGTCTGTCTTTGTGTCTGTCTCTTACCCTGTCTATGTCTGTTTCTTACCCTGTCTGCGTCTGCCTCTTTCCCTGGCTGCATTGTGACACGCCAACATTCCATATAAGGGCGTGGCTGCGCATTCTTCAGAAGTTCTGGCTGCACTGTGGCTCTCAGCTCCATTCGCTTTAATGGAGGCAGGTTTTTTGGTGAATAACTGTAAAGTGCGGGGTTAAAATTTCCCTTCAAAACATAGCCTATGACGCTCTCAGGGTCCAGAAGTGTGAGTGTGCAAAATTTTGTGGCTGTAGCTGCGACGGTGCAGATGCCAATCCCGGACATTCCCACATACATACATACATACACACATTCAGCTTTATATATTAGATACACACAGTGCCTTGCAAAAGTATTCGGCCCCCTTGAATTTTTCAACCTTTTCCCACATTTCAGGCTTCAAACATAAAGATAAAAAATGTAATGTTATGGTGAAGAATCCACAACAAGTGGGGCACAATTGTGAAGTTGAACGAAATCTTTTGCTTATTTTAAACTTTCATAAGAAAATAATAAACTGAACTTTGGGGCGTGCAATATTATTCATCCCCTTTAACTTAATACTTTGTAGCGCCATCTTTTGCTGCGATTACAGCTGCAAGTCGCTTGGGGTATGTGTCTATCAGTTTTGCACATCGAGAGACTGAAATTCTTGCCCATTCTTCCTCTGCAAACAGCAGGAGTTGAGTGAGGTTGGATGGAGAGCGTTTGTGAACAGCAGTTTTCAGCTCTTTCCACAGATTCTCGACTGGATTCAGGTCTGGACTGTGACTTGGCCATTCTAACACCTGGATACGTTTATTTGTGAAGCATTCCATTGTACATTTTGCTTTATGTTTGGGATCATTGTCTTGTTGGAAGACAAATCTCCGTCCTAGTCTCAGGTCTTTTGCAGATTCCAACAGGTTTTCTTCAAGAATGGTCCTGTATTTGGCCCCATCCATCTTCCCAGCAATTTTAACCATCTTCCCTGTCCCTGCTGAAGAAAAGCAGGCCCAAACCATTATTCTGCCACCACTATGTTTTACAGTGGGGATGGTATGTTCAGGGTGATGAGCTGTGTGGCTTTTACACCAAACATATCGTTTGGCATTGTGCCCAAATAGTTCGATTTTGGTTTCATCTAACCAGAGCACCTTCTTCCACATGTTTGGTGTATCTCCCAGGTGGCTTGTGGAAAACTTTAAATGACATTTTTTATGGATATCTTTGAGAAATGTCTTTCTTCTTGCCACTCTTCCATAAAGGCCAGATTTGTGCAGTGTACGACTGATTGTTGTCCTATGGACAGACTCTCACACCTCAGCTGTAGATCTCTGCAGTTCATGCAGAGTGATCATGGGCCTCTTGGCTGCATCTCTGATCAGTCTTCTCCTTGTTTGAGATGAAATTTTTGAGGGGTGGCAGGGTCTTGGTAGATTTGCAGTGGTATGATACTCCTTCCGTTTCAATATGATCGCTTGCACAGTGCTTCTTGGGATGTTTAAAGTTGTGGATATCTTTTTGTAACCAAATCCGGCTTTAAACAACTCCACAACAGTATCACGGACCTGCCTGTTGTGTTCCTTGGTCTTCATGATGCTATCTGACCTTTAAACAGAACACTGAGACTATCACAGAGCAGGTGCATTTATACGGAGACTTGATTACACACAGGTGGCTTATATTTATCATCAGTCATTTAGGACAACATTGGATCATTCAGAGATCCTCAATGAACTTCTGGAGTGAGTTTGCTGCACTGAAAGTAAAGGGGACGAATAATATTGCACGCCCCAATTTTCAGTTTATTATATTTTACAAAAGTATAGAATAAGCAATACATTTTGTTCAACTCCACAATTGTGTCCCACTTGTTGTTGATTCTTCACTGCAATCGTTTCAGCGGTACAGAGCGATGCTTCAGCACTGCTCTGTACAGCACAAATGCTGATCTCCTGTGAATGACAGCTCTCAGCCAGCGTTAACAAGAACTACGTCATGATAGTGCTGGGTCATCAGCTGACCCCCGGCTGTCATTACAACATATCGGCGCCCCATAATCATGTCATGGGGCCACCAATATCAGCGGGCAATGACTCAAACCCCGGCGTAATGCGTTAAATCCTGCTGTTAGAGATTGACAACAAGAGTTAACTAATTAACAGGCGCAGGTGGATCGGAGCTGTACATGTCGGCGCCTGATCAGAACAGCAGACGTGGGCTCGACCTTGGATGTACAAGTACGTCCAATATCATGAAGGGGGTTAAAAAAAAGACTATTTATAAAGTTGCTTAACACTGCATTTGCCAATCAAAAGAACAATGTGAAAAAAAATTCTGAACGAATGTGTATATACCCTTTATTATTACGGTTTTCATTGCATTGTGGAAAGTTTGAACATGTGTACATCTCTTCTTTGTGTGACTCATGAAAAGTGACCTATATACTGTACAACTAAAATGCATCCTATGGCATACTTTGTACAATTAGACTTTATATGTCTTCTGTTATGAAGTAGCCTGAGAACTGTATTACTACAACTCCAGTACTGGCGCTTGTCAGAAGGCCCAGTTTCTTTTTTTTTTCCCTTGTTGAAAGATAAAAGTGCAAGAAAGTATCCTACAGGTCATCATAAACAACTAAAGGCTTTATAAGGCTCTTCTGTTTCTTTTTTTTTTGTTTTGCTTTAGCTACAAAAAGCGGCATCAAAATGCACAGTTATGACCTGGTCCTTACAGAACTGAAATTCCTCTCCAATGTGTTAGTTGCTCTAGCGAATTACAATCTACTGGTAATTGACAGCCATGGGATTTATTAGTTTAGCAGCTAACATGAAATCTGCTAGACAGGAGGAAGCAGTAGCATTTTTCCCCTTTAAAGGAAATCTGTCAGCAGTTTTTTGTTATGTAATCTGAAAGCAGCATGTCGGGGCTGAGACCCTGATTCCAGTGACATGTTACTCACTGTTCTGTGTATGTTGTTTCTCTAAAATCAATTTTTTTATGAAGAGATATTACTACAGGACTAGGTGTTTTGTGCTCCACTGATTAGCAGCTTTTTGCCTATGCACAGTGTACATAGAAAGCTGCCAATCAATGGTGTGGGTGGAGTTATACAGTCCCTGACAGACGTTCTGTCGCTTATTCACGTTATGTAAATAAAAGCTTATAATTTCTCTCACTGAGCTGTTTGCTGTCAATTTGATACAATCACTGTTTTCTCTGCTGTGAATCTAGCAGTCGCTTATCCATGTTATGTAAATAAAAGCTTATAACCTGACTTTAAATTCATCCTTTGGTTTCATAAATTACCGTACTCTTTTGAAAGCTGAAACCCTCTCAAATTTAGTTTAGGTTATGAAAATAAAATTGACAGCAAACAGCTCAGTAAAGGCCCTGTCACACACAGAGATAAATCTTTGGCAGATCTGTGGTTGCAGTGAAATTGTGGACAATCAGTGCCAGGTTTGTTGCTGTGTACAAATGGAACAATATGTCCATGATTTCACTGCAACCACAGATCTGCCAAAGATTTATCTCTGTGTGTGACGGGGCCTTAAGAGACACATCAGTGTAATCAGGGTCTCAGCCACCACATCATTTTGATCTCAGATTACATAGCAAAAACCTGGTAACAGATTCCTTTCAAGGCAAGGTGCAGTTTTTGATGCACCATTTTTAATTGCTTGCTCCCCTAGCTGATAGACAAGGTATTTATGCTTTAACAACTGCATTAAAAACTTTAACCAAAGGATCATAAAAACTGTCATAATCCAGTATACGTTCCACTGGCTGTGTGTGTGACGTATACACTGAAGTCTGGGGATGTAGTGCCATGTAGTGCCATAAGCTTAGCCATGTGGACCATACTAATGACATTTATTATGTACAGTATATACTCCTGTTCAAGATGGCAACCAATGATGAGGTGTAAATAAATATATATATGTAATACTGTGGCCTATGGTACAGGAGAGCCAATAGCCCACTATACATGAACATTGTTTTTTTACGCTGACCAGTGACCTCAGTAATAAGGCCACGGACGCACTGTTTATGGCCACTGTTTGGTGCATACCTGTAAGTGCAACCGTGGCCACAATTAGGATAAATGACTAGACATCTGTCTTTCATAGAGAACCATTTTAACAAAAAATGCACACTGAATGGTATATGTTTTGCAGGCTCTCTATAAAAGAAAGTACAGTCTGCTGCAGTTTATAATGGAAGCAAAAGAACGGTGCCCAGAGCACCATCCGGCCAGACAGAAGCGAGGAGAGCACCATCCGGCCAGACAGAAGCGAGGAGAGCACTCTCAGGCCTGACGTTAGAGCTTGTGGGAACATTATAGGAAATGGCAGGAAAAACTCCTGAACTATATAGTTAGTTCTCATTAAATGCACAGGCTCATTTTGCTCCTAAGGCCTCATTCAGACCTCCATTTTTCATATATGTGTGCTCTCTGTGGTTTTCACAAATAAAACAAGTACCCATTAAATGCTATGGGGCGATTTATTAGTTCATGGTTTTTGTTCTGGTATTTATGTTGACCTTGCGTCTGCAAAAAAAAATAAATAAATAAAAATATCACACAGATATACCTTTTTTTTATCTGCACCATGATCTGCCCCACAGCTAAATATTCCACCTACAAAACAGAACATTAGCCATCCAAACCTTATCTGATTAAATAGGAATTCTGTCATATATATAATTTATTCTCTGTCTCTCTGAGTCGATAGATTATATATCTTATGCACACACTTCATACATTATTAGATGAGTTTGGGTAGGGGGGCATACGTGTGTGTGAGCAATGTCTGAGTGCTGTTGGGGTCTTTTTAATTAGACCGTACTTGGCACATGGCCATTCAAACATCTGTAATATCTGAGAAAATCCTCAGAGCATATCCTGACATTAGAATTAGGCCACATTCACACATTCAATATTTTACCTCAGTATTTGGTGAGATTTTAACCTCAGAATTTTGTGAGTTTTTTACCTCCAGTATTTGGTGAGTTTTTTACCTCAGTATTTGGTGAGTTTTTTACCTCAGCATTTGGAGAGTTTTTTACCTCAGCATTTGGAGAGTTTTTTACCTCAGTATATGTATCCAAAACCAGGATTGGAACAATCAGAAGAAAAGTATAACAGAAACACGGGCACCACTTCTGTATTTATCACCCACTCCTGGTTTTGGCTACAAATACTGAGGTAAAAAACTCCACAAATATTCAATGCGTGCACGTGGCCTTAACATAGAACGTAATCAGTGGGTCTGTTTGCTGTCCGATAAAAAAATACGGCATCGCATCAACATTCACACAGATGTTTGCTTGCACCCTAAAACGGGCCTAAGGCTGAGTGCCCACAATCCATGTTCACAGCGTTTTGGATGCAGTTTGTTTTTGCTGTACCAAAACGCTGCGTTGTACAGTACAAGCACAGTGGATGGATTTCTACAAATCCCTTGTCCACTGTGCTTGTTTTTCCTACAGGGTAACCTGACATGTGGCGTGGCTTCCCGAGCTGAAGGATGTCAAGTTATTGCTGCAGAGCCACGAATGTTCTCCGTAGGGAGAACAGTGAGAAATCGTAGTGGCCCGAAACCTGATCACGAGCACGGTCTCTTGCGGTCTTCTGTGCAAAACATTCACAGCCCCGCAGGAGAGGACATGCTGCATCCAGAACACAGCATGTCCATATTGTGGGGACTTAGGCTTCTTTCACACATCCGGTTTGAGCACTGCAGCTCAATCCGGCTGTGAAATCTATGCAACGGATGCGGCGAAAACACTGCATCCTTTGTATAAGTTTTTACATGCGGCCCGTCCGTTTTTTTCCGGTTGCGGCACGCTACTGAGCATGCGCAGTGGAAGAAACCGCATGCGGCGGCCGGATGCGTTTTTGCCGCATCGCGCCGCATCCGGCGTCCATAGGCATGCATTGAAAAATGCGCCGCATCGGCTAAATCTGCCGCATGCAGCAAAAACCGGACGGAACGCAAGCCCATGAGGCACAATGCAGCGCCAATGCAACTCAATGCTGGAAAAAACAAAACCGGCGGCAAAAAATACGTTTAGTTTGTTCAGCAGAGCGCCGGATTGTGCCGCACTGCTACAGCCGGATGTGTGAAAGTAGCCTAAATGCTACTTTACACGCTGCGATATCGGTCCCGATATCGCTAGCGTGGGTACCCGCCCCCATCTGTTGCGCGACACGGGCAAATTGCTGCCCGTGCCGCACAACATCGCCCAGACCCGTCACACATACTTACCTGCCCAGCGACGTCGCTGTGACCGGCGAACCGTCTCCTTTCTAAGGGGGCGGTCCGTGCGGCGTCACAGTGACGTCACTGAGCGGCCGCCCAATAGCAGCGGAGGGGCGGAGCTGAGCGGGACGTAACATCCCGCCCACCTCCTTCCTACCACATACAGTCAGGGCCAGAAATATTTGGACAGTGACACAAGTTTTGTTATTTTAGCTGTTTACAAAAACATGTTCAGAAATACAATTATATATATAATATGGGCTGAAAGTGCACACTCCCAGCTGCAATATGAGAGTTTTCACATCCAAATCGGAGAAAGGGTTTAGGAATCATAGCTCTGTAATGCATAGCCTCCTCTTTTTCAAGTGACCAAAAGTAATTGGACAAGGGACTCTAAGGGCTGCAATTAACTCTGAAGGCGTCTCCCTCGTTAACCTGTAATCAATGAAGTAGTTAAAAGGTCTGGGGTTGATTACAGGTGTGTGGTTTTGCATTTGGAAGCTGTTGCTGTGACCAGACAACATGCGGTCTAAGGAACTCTCAATTGAGGTGAAGCAGAACATCCTGAGGCTGAAAAAAATAAAAAATCCATCAGAGAGATAGCAGACATGCTTGGAGTAGCAAAATCAACAGTCGGGTACATTCTGAGAAAAAAGGAATTGACTGGTGAGCTTGGGAACTCAAAAAGGCCTGGGCGTCCACGGATGACAACAGTGGTGGATGATCGCCGCATACTTTCTTTGGTGAAGAAGAACCCGTTCACAACATCAACTGAAGTCCAGAACACTCTCGGTGAAGTAGGTGTATCTGTCTCTAAGTCAACAGTAAAGAGAAGACTCCATGAAAGTAAATACAAAGGGTTCACATCTAGATGCAAACCATTCATCAATTCCAAAAATAGACAGGCCAGAGTTAAATTTGCTGAAAAACACCTCATGAAGCCAGCTCAGTTCTGGAAAAGTATTCTATGGACAGATGAGACAAAGATCAACCTGTCCCAGAATGATGGGAAGAAAAAAGTTTGGAGAAGAAAGGGAACGGCACATGATCCAAGGCACACCACATCCTCTGTAAAACATGGTGGAGGCAACGTGATGGCATGGGCATGCATGGCTTTCAATGGCACTGGGTCACTTGTGTTTATTGATGACATAACAGCAGACAAGAGTAGCCGGATGAATTCTGAAGTGTACCGGGATATACTTTCAGCCCAGATTCAGCCAAATGCCGCAAAGTTGATCGGACGGCGCTTCATAGTACAGATGGACAATGACCCCAAGCATACAGCCAAAGCTACCCAGGAGTTCATGAGTGCAAAAAAGTGGAACATTTTGCAATGGCCAAGTCAATCACCAGATCTTAACCCAATTGAGCATGCATTTCACTTGCTCAAATCCAGACTTAAGACGGAAAGACCCACAAACAAGCAAGACCTGAAGGCTGCGGCTGTAAAGGCCTGGCAAAGCATTAAGAAGGAGGAAACCCAGCGTTTGGTGATGTCCATGGGTTCCAGACTTAAGGCAGTGATTGCCTCCAAAGGATTCGCAACAAAATATTGAAAATAAAAATATTTTGTTTGGGTTTGGTTTATTTGTCCAATTACTTTTGATCTCCTAAAATGTGGAGTGTTTGTAAAGAAATGTGTACAATTCCTACAATTTCTATCAGATATTTTTGTTCAAACCTTCAAATTAAACGTTACAATCTGCACTTGAATTCTGTTGTAGAGGTTTCATTTCAAATCCATTGTGGTGGCATGCAGAGCCCAACTCGCGAAAATTGTGTCACTGTCCAAAGATTTCTGGACCTAACTGTAGGCCGGGAGGCAGGTAAGGAGAGGTTCCTCCTTCCTGCGGCGTCACACATAGCGATATGTGCTGCCGCAGGAGCGACAAACTACATCGTTACTACTGCAGTAACGATAATCGATGCAAAATCGCTCATCGGTGTCACACGCAGCAACATCGCTAATGCGGCCGGATGTGCGTCACAAATTCCGTGACCCCAACGACTACGCATTAGCGATGTCGCAGCGTGTAAAGCCCCCTTTAGCCTAAGGCCACATTCACACACCTTTCTACACATCCGTGTGCTGTACATTGTTTTTTCTAGGACAGCACAGTGACCCATAGAATTTCGTTGATCCATACACATATCCATATTGAAAACGGATCCGTGCCTCCGGTCCGTGAGATTTAGAACATGTCTTATTCTCATTCATTTTGCAGATCAGACTGCCAATAAAATCTGTGGGGATCCGTGTAAAACGGATGGAAAACTGAAGACAACATCCTTTTTGTTTCAGACGTCCATTTTTTTAACTGATTTATTGTTAAAAGTTAACAGATTAAATAAAAAAAAAGGAAAGTTTAGACGTTCTACTTGCATCAGTAAAAAAAAATAAATAAATAAATGGATGGGAAAACCCCCCGGATATAACACAGAGGCAAAGTGGTCCGTAACAAAATAGACACGGATGTGTAAATGGAGCCTATGGCCTCATGCAGAGGTCAACGGTTTTTAACATAGAAACAAAAAACGGTCCAGTGTTTTTCATCACTTTTTACCATCCATGATTTTCGCATATAAAAATAAATAAATTGCAAAGCTTCAATGTTAATGATGGACAGGACACGGATTGCAATGTCCATGGTTTATGATTTTCACAGACCCATAGGTATAAACATAGCATAAATCACTTTCTAAGTACTAAGAAGTGCGTTGCAGTGTGAGGGATCAGCACAGCCACATACTGATCTATATATTTTACCATCGCTCTTTTTTGCATTCATATTTTCACAACTTTCCTCCGGTTTCATCACATTGCTCTGTGCTTTATTTTTCCTATTACAGTAAAATAAATATATGAAACCTATACATAATCTGTATATGGGGCTGCTCAGCATGTGCTATGGGATGGAGCGACATGACGTCATGGTTCGCCCATATTGCCCAGTCCATGGCTTTGGGGAAGCACCAATGACATCATCGCTGTGGGGTCACAACTCCAGGAGCTTCCATCACTTCATGCAGCAAAGTGACATGAATGTCTGACTGCAATGCATACAAATCACCCATGGTGACAAACTGGAGGATCCGAGTGTAAAGTTTACCCCCACTGCTAACCTAATGCACCAAAAAGGAACTTTTCAGATAACTACTGGGGTCTGGCTGTAATGCACCCCCCCATTTCTTGTCTGGAGAGGATCACTGCAGTAGGAAGACACTTTGTAATGATCATCAGTCACATTGATCTGAGGTTCTGTATAATCTGAGCTCATGCAGCAGGCATGCATTGCATTTAAGGACACAATAAGGGGCCATCAGATGACATGGACTCACCATAGATAGTGATGCAGCAGAGGAGACTGCTCAGAGCAGCCAGACAGCTCCAGATCTGTCACCTGCAGCAAAGCCTCACATTGTGCTGTCAAGGGCGCTGGGGATGATCACTGGATGCCATGCACTGCACCAGCCTGCTGCTGCTGCTGGAATACACTGATCCTCTGGCTGAGATCCAGTCTGTGCTCCTGCACAATCTTCTCTGCTAATTTGTGCCCCTCTCTCTGCAGTTCCTGGCCGGGTAACCGATTGCCCCTCCCTGCAGTGAGAGGCATGTGCAATCCTATAGGGACAGCAGGGCTGGGAGGAAGAAGTGGAGAGTGGAGCACATGGATCTGACTGTATCAGAGCAGGCACAGAGCTCCCCATCAGCCCAGACCACTGCACAGTGCTGCATACAACAGCATGCTCTGTATTATGTGCCATGCCTGAGCTAATCAGCAACCAGAAAGACGTAGAACAGAGTTTTAAGAATAATCCTGGATTTTTACACTTTATGTAGATTATTGGAAATGTATCACCCTATATGTATCAAAATAGAAAATAAGGTAAACATATCCAAATATTGCATTTATCGAATAACTAGCGTTAAAAAATAGGCATAAAATAAGGTAGTAGACTCTGTCCACGCGTTTCGAGTAAATAAACTCTTAATCAGGACACCTGTTTTTATGTTATTTTTTAACAATATTTCTTCAATAAATGTGATATTTTAATATTTGGATATTTGTCATCATGGGTGCTGAATACATCTCGTTTTGAATCTTCATCCAGAAAGTCAGACTGGATATTCGCGCACCACTTTTTCTTGATGGAGATGGTGAGCTAATTAACTTTTTCCTTTTTCGTTTGTATTTTATATGCATATTATTGGCAATGTATCCCCTTGTATGTATACTATAGGGCAATCTTTTACATTTTTTTTTAAGTCCTACATTATAATACACCCAAGGCTCTGATCACACAATGTGCATGGTTGTTACGACACCACCGGAGTCCGCTCCAGCGACTTCTGCTCTGATCGCCAGGTAACCCCGTGTTCCTGCCGTGGATGGTGTTGGTGATGGGAGAGGAGTCGATGCCAGCGGCACCGGGGGCGCAGGCTCCAATCATCCACTGGGCTGGGTTATCTTGTGATCTGCAGTACCGCTGGCTGATTGTGGGTGGCGTGTGTCTTCCAGCTGAAATTGCCAGCGTTCAGCTACAGCCAATGGGAAGACACCACACCCTTCTTAGTTCCCCTCCTGTCTGCTGACCACTGCCTGAGATAGTTCTGATTTCCTGGCTCCTGGTCCACCCTATTCTGTTTAGTGATTCCTGTGTGCTGACTTCTGTGTGTTTTCTGACTACCATTCTGCCTGCTGTTTTTGTACCTCGCTGCCCGATCCGGATTTGACCTCTGCTACGTTTTCTGATTACGTCCTTGTCTGCCAATTCTGTCCGGTTCTGCTATTTCTTTTTTGACCCTGCCTGACAACTACTCTCATCGGACTGCATCCTTCCACCGGTAGTGATTTCCAGGGCCCTGTGTAATTCCAAATCCCTGTATAGGGGTTAAAGGGTTTCAGGGTTCTGGGGGTCCTGCTTGGTGAGTGGCTTCCCTCTAGCCTGTCCATTACATCCCATCTGAGTCTGTGGATCCAGGCAGGCGTTACATTGGTATTGTGATAGGGAGAATATTCCCTAGAGACAAGGCGAGCCTAGAGTTTAAAGGCGAGTGTTATCTGATGTTTTATCAGACAGCCATTGGAACAATGTCACACTATGGGGCAGTGTCAATCAGCGCTTTTTTCTCATGCTGATTTGACATGAGAAAAAACATCTTCATGATGTGATTGGCAGCGCATATCGGACGGCGCGCACCCATACAAGTCTATGTGTGCGTAGAAATTATCAGACTGCACTCGGATGTCTATATGAAGTGAAAGCTGCACACCAAATTCAGAGAAATATTAACAAGCCTAACTGCTTTATAATACATAAGGAATGAAAAATATAATTAGCCATATGAAAAATTTGAAATGTGACATTGCATGACTGCTGAGGATTATTTGAAAAAAAGAAGAGATATTCAGCTAATGTATTGATCAATTCATTACTGCCCCATAACCAACTTCACGATAATCTCTTATTTATGGGGTCCCTTACCAAATGTTACCTCCATGTGCGGTTAAAACCTGCTTGTGTGCATGGGTACCTAACCAAATGTTACCTCTATATGAGGTTAAAACCTGCTTGTGTGTATGGGTACCTAACCAAATGTTACCTCTATGTGCGGTTGAAACCTGCTTGTGTATGGGAAGCAAGGACCTGGTTATATAGGAAATTGAATAAACATGGCTAAAGGGCGAGCATGTTTATTCAATTTCCTATATAGCCAGGTCCTTGCTTCTCATACACAAGCAGGTTTCAACCGCACATAGAGGAAACATTTGGTTAGGTACCCATACACACAAGCAGGTTTTAACCGCATATACAGTGCCTACAAGTAGTATTCAACCCCCTGCAGATTTAGCAGGTTTGATAAGATGCAAATAAGTTAGAGCCTGCAAACTTCAAACAAGAGCAGGATTTATTAACAGATGAATAAATCTTACAAACCAACAAGTTATGTTGCTCAGTTAAATTTTAATAAATTTTCAACATAAAAGTGTGGGTCAATTATTATTCAACCCCTAGGTTTAATATTTTGTGGAATAACCCTTGTTTGCAATTACAGCTAATAATCGTCTTTTATAAGACCTGATCAGGCCGGCACAGGTCTCTGGAGTTATCTTGGCCCACTCCTCCATGCAGATCTTCTCCAAGTTATCTAGGTTCTTTGGGTGTCTCATGTGGACTTTAATCTTGAGCTCCTTCCACAAGTTTTCAATTGGGTTAAGGTCAGGAGACTGACTAGGCCACTGAAACACCTTGATTTTTTCCCTCTTGAACCAGGCCTTGGTTTTCTTGGCTGTGTGCTTTGGGTCGTTGCCTTGTTGGAAGATGAAATGACGACCCATCTTAAGATCCTTGATGGAGGAGCGGAGGTTCTTGGCCAAAATCTCCAGGTAGGCCGTGCTATCCATCTTCCCATGGATGCGGACCAGATGGCCAGGCCCCTTGGCTGAGAAACAGCCCCACAGCATGATGCTGCCACCACCATGCTTGACTGTAGGGATGGTATTCTTGGGGTCGTATGCAGTGCCATCCAGTCTCCAAACATCACGTGTGTGGTTGGCACCAAAGATCTCGATCTTGGTCTCATCAGACCAGAGAACCTTGAACCAGTATGTCTCAGAATCCTCCAAGTGATCATGAGCAAACTGTAGACGAGCCTTGACATAACGCTTTGAAAGTAAAGGTACCTTACGGGCTCGTCTGGAACGGAGACCATTGCGGTGGAGTACGTTACTTATGGTATTGACTGAAACCAATGTCCCCACTGCCATGCGATCTTCCCGGAGCTCCTTCCTTGTTGTCCTTGGGTTAGCCTTGACTCTTCGGACAAGCCTGGCCTCAGCACGGGTGGAAACTTTCAAAGGCTGTCCAGGCCGTGGAAGGCTAACAGTAGTTCCATAAGCCTTCCACTTCCGGATGATGCTCCCAACAGTGCAGACAAGTAGGCCCAACTCCTTGGAAAGGGTTTTGTACCCCTTGCCAGCCTTGTGACCCTCCATGATCTTGTCTCTGATGGCCTTGGAATGCTCCTTTGTCTTTCCCATGTTGACCAAGTATGAGTGCTGTTCACAAGTTTGGGGAGGGTCTTAATTAGTCAGAAAAGGCTGGAAAAAGAGATAATTAATCCAAACATGTGAAGCTCATTGTTCTTTGTGCTTGAAATACTTCTTAATACTTTAGGGGAACCAAACAGAATTCTGGTGGTTTGAGGGGTTGAATAATAAATGACCCTCTAAATAAACTTTTCACAATTTAAAAAAAAAAAAAAGAAAGAAATAACATTCTTTTTTGCTGCAGTGCATTTCACACTTCCAGGCTGATAGACAGTCCAAATGTCACAATGCCAAGTTAATTCCGAATGTGTAAACCTGCTAAATCTGCAGGGGGTTGAATACTACTTGTAGGCACTGTAGAGGTAACATTTGGTTAGGGACCCAAGAGATTACCGTGAAGTGGTTATGGGGCGGTAATGAATTGATCGATACATCAGCTAAATATCTCTTCTTTTTTCAAATAATCCTCAGCAGCTATGCAATGTCACATTTCAATTTTTTAAATTTTTCATATGGCTAGTTGTATTTTTCATTCTTTATGTGTTATAAAGCAGTTATGCTTGTTCATATTTCTCTGAATTTGGTGTGCAGCTTTCACTTCATATAGATTGTGTATTTTTTGGCTAGCACCCTGTTCACATTTACAATGGTGTTCCAGCAGTCATTTTGATTGTTATGCACTCGGATGTCATCAGTACGATCTTATATATGCCAAGACAGACAATGGAGAACATAAAGAAATTAAGATCACTGTATTCTCCTCACATGCGGGAGAATCGGATCACACTAAGCCGATACTCTGATCAGAGTTTGAGCAGAGTATCGTTAACATAACTGACCCGATTTTCTTGCATGAAATCTACGGCCATGTGATGTAAAGCTTGAGGCTATGACTAAGGGCTGGATTGGCAGAACTCCTGCTTTATTATTTTATTGCTGATTTTACTAACTTTTTAAATACATTTATATACTGTACTTTACAGTTTCCTAAAACATCTAAATAAGGCCTTGTGTGCACTCGTTTTTTGTACGTTTTTTTTGGGTCCAAAACTGCATGCATTTCCTTCCCCAGCAAAGTCTATAAGATTTCAGTTTTTGTGTCCGCACGTTGCAGCTTTTTTTTTTTTTTTGTAGCGTCTTTGTGGTGATCACAAAGATGCAGCATGTCAATTATTTCTGCGTTTTGCCAGCGTTTTTGAGCCCTTCCAGTAAGCACTGTGCAAAAATACGGTAAAAAAATTGGTAAAACAAGGCAAAAAAATGCATGCCAAGGGAGCGTTTTTTCGGGACCAAAAACGTGGATCTTTGTCGTTACTACAAAGATGCAGCTTGCGCAAATAGCCTTAATCATTGAATGTAGGAGACACAATACCATGTCCACTAATATAGTGCTGACTTGTGCCGAATAAATGGGTAATATGGTCCTTAGCTCTTACTCACACTTCTGATTTTAACATACGAGTTCTATCCACTGTTTTCATGGTTAGCACATGTACCCATTAAAGTCCATGGCACTATTCAGAAGTATGTGTTTTTTAACGGGCTGTGTCTGCAAAAAAAATCAGAGACTTGTCATTCATGGATCAAAATTTCCAGTACACAATCCTCGACAACACATGGGTCTTGGAAAATCCTCGACAACACATGGATGCTATCAGTGTACCATCAGTGTGCCTGCCATCCATGATTAAGGCCTCTGCCACACTTACGTGACAAAATGTAACGTTTTTGTCACATACGTGTTAAAGGGGTGGTTTGCTCCCCGTGTGACATTTTTGTGGCACGTACGTGTTCTCCGTGTGTTATACCTAATAACAAGAGAAAACGTGTTCCAGCTCACCGCTCTGTAGTGATGATGTATAAGTCTGAGGGGTAGACCAGCTGATCCTGCACGGAAATCCCTGGCACAAGGGGATAATAGCAGATACAAAGTAACGAAATCCAGCGGATCACAGGCAGATGAATTAAAAACTTTCCTTCGTTACTTTGTATACGTAATAACACAAGGAGAACAAAAAGCCCCGCCTTACCTGCTTCTTCCAGAGCTGTCTGCGGTGCTGATTCACAGTTTCCGGCACAGGCCTTGCCCCGCTGATACTGCTTCCGGCCCCCAGTGAAGGAGAAGCGTTGTTCAAATTCACTGGGGGACGGATGCAGGGGACAGCCGCGGCAGAGACTGCAGGGACGGTGGAGGTGAGTATGTGTTTTTTCCTTTCGTCACGACAGCACCCACGGGAGAGAGCGATCCGCCCCCTTCAGGACAGGAAACCTACAGATAAAAAGGGGCGGTCCCCCTCCCTCATCAGTTGGTTTCCTGTCCTGCAGGGATCGGAACCTACAGTACCTGGGTCCAGTTGAGTCCGTGCGGTCTCCAAGGGAACGGCGGAGCTCAGGATCCGGAAGCACGGTCGGTGGAGCTCCCCTCGTGGACTCCGTCCTCCGGTGCACCTCGTCCTCTTTTTCCTGGTCCGGCTTTGCCTCCAGGGATATGACGCCTGCAGCAGAGCGTGCTTCTACCGGAACGTGTGCGCGGCGGGGGGGGCCCTGCCGCGTCGGCGCACGCTCCCTGCTGCAGTGACCCGGAAGTATGCAGGAGCGCTTCCGGGGGAGCGGCCGGGAAGGTTCCTGGTGAAGCCCGTGGTCCCCTCCATCCTGGCCGGACGCTGCGGTGGTGGTGAGTTGCTATGGCGGTCGTGCCGGAGCCTCTCCCTGACGCGTGCCTGCGTCTTCACCGCTGCACGGCGTGTGCACGCGAGAGGGGGTGTCCTGGGCCTGCCGCGTCCGCGTTCTGTCTCCGCGACGGTAGCCCGGCAGTGCTCCTGCTTCTGCGGATCGGGGGGGCTCGGCTGTGGATCTCTGCCAGCCCTTCCCCCTGCCCTTCTGTCCGGGGTTGGTCCCCTTCTGGGACGGTCCCTCTGCCGTCAGCGTCCCACATGCTGTGGAATTCCTGGCCGCCTCTGCTCTCTGTGGAAGGCGTCCTGGTGGTGTCTGCACGGGGGTGTGCGCTGGGGTGCCCTCTTGGTCTGTGCTCGGTGGCCTCTGTGCCCTCCTGACCTCTGAGCTCCTGGGCCCCTGTGGACTCCTGGCCCCTGTGGACTCCTGGCCTCTGTGGACTCCTGGCCTCCTGTGGCCTCCTGTGGCCTCTGGGCCTCTGTGGCCTCCGGGTCTCTGTGGACTCCTGGCCCCTGTGGACTCCTGGCCCCTGTGGACTCCTGTGGCCTCTGTGTCCTCCTGGCCTCCGTGTCCTCCTGGCCTCTGTGGCCTCCGGGCCGCTTGCCTTCTGTGGCCTCCGGGCCTCTTGGCTTCTGTGGCCTCCGGGCCTCTTGGCTTCTGTGGCCTCCGGGCCTCTTGGCTTCTGTGGCCTCCGGGCCTCTTGGCTTCTGTGGCCTCCGGGCCTCTTGGCTTCTGTGGCCTCCGGACCCCCTGGCTTCTGTGGCCTCCGTGTCCTCCTGGCCTCTGTGGCCTCCGGGCCGCTTGCCTTCTGTGGCCTCCGGGCCTCTTGGCTTCTGTGGCCTCCGGGCCTCTTGGCTTCTGTGGCCTCCGGGCCTCTTGGCTTCTGTGGCCTCCGGACCCCCTGGCTTCTGTGGCCTCCGGACCCCCTGGCTTCTGTGGCCTCCTGGCTTCTGTGGTCTCTGGGCCTTTTTGGCTTCTGTGGCCTCTGGGCCTCTGTGGCCTCTGGGTTTCTGTGGCTTCTGGGCCTCTTGGCTTCTGTGGCCTCGGGGTCTCTTGGCTTCTGTGGCCTCGGGGCCTCTTGGCTTCTGTGTCCTCTGGGCCTCTTGGCTTCTGTGCCCTCTGGGCCTCTTGGCTTCTGTGCCCTCTGGGCTTCTGTGGCCTCTGGCCTCCTGGCTTCTGTGGCCTCCTGGCTTCTGTGGCCTCCTGGGCCTCCTGGCTTCTGTGGCCTCTGGGCCTCCTGGCTTCTGTGGCCTCTGGGCCTCCTGGCTTCTGTGGCCGCTGTGCCTGTTGGCCTCTGTGCCTGTTGGCCTCTGTGCCGGTTGGCCTCTGTGCCGCTTGGCCTCTGTGCCTCCGGGCTTCTGTTCTTCGGGGCCGCGGTCCTCTGTGCCTCGTGCTTCTTGGCCTCGTGCTTCTTGGCCTCGTGCTTCCTGGCCTCGTGCTTCCTGGCCTCGTGCTTCCTGGCCTCGTGCTTCTTGGCCTCGTGCTTCTTGGCCTCGTGCTTCTTGGC
This sequence comes from Anomaloglossus baeobatrachus, assembly GCF_048569485.1. Lineage (NCBI taxonomy): Eukaryota > Metazoa > Chordata > Amphibia > Anura > Aromobatidae > Anomaloglossus > Anomaloglossus baeobatrachus. Next base: position 67,980,298 of record NC_134359.1, on the reverse strand, counting down.
CTCGTGCTTCTTGGCCTCGTGCTTCCTGGCCTCGTGCTTCCTGGCCTCGTGCTCCGGGCCTCGTGATTCCTGGCCTTGTACTTCCTGGCCTCGTGCCTCTGTCCCTCTGTGCCTCCGGGCCTGGGGCCTCTGTGCCTCCTGGCCTTGGGCCTCTGTGCCTCCTGGCCTCGGGCCTCTGTGCCTCCGGGCCTCGGGACTCTGTGCCTCCTGGCCTCGGGCCTCTGTGCCTCCTGGCCTCGGGCTTCTCTCCCTCCTGGCCTTGGTGCCTCCTGGCCTCGGTGCCTCCTGCCTCGGTGCCTCCTGGCTTCGGGCCTCTGTGCCTTGTGCTTCCTGGCCGCGTGCCTCTGTTGCCTCCTGGTCTCGTGTCTCCAGCCTCTGTGCTTCCGGGTCTTGTGCTTCCTGGCCTCTGTGCTTCCGGGCCTCCTGGCCTCTGTGCTTCCTTGCCTCCTGACCTCCGGCCTTCCTGGTCTCTGGGATTCCTGGCCTTTGTGGCCTCTGTGGCTTCTTGACCTCTGTGGCTTCCTGGCCTCTGGACCTCCCGGCCTTGGGCCTCCGGGCCCTGTGCCTCTGTGCCTCCTGGCCTCCTGCTTCTGTGCCTCCTGGCCTCCTGCTTCTGTGCCTCCTGGCCTCGGGCCTCTGTGCCTCCTGCCCTCTGTGTTTCCTGGCCTCCTGCCCTCCGTGCCTTCTGCCCTCTGTGCCTCTTGGCCTCTGTGTCTCTTGGCCTCTGTGCCTCTGTGTCTCCTGCCTCTGGGCCTCTTGGCCTCTGGGCCTCTGGGCTTCGGTGCCTCTGGGCTTCTGTGCCTCTGGCCCTCTGTGCCTCTGGCCCTCTGTGCGTCTGGCCCTCTGTGCGTCTGGCGCTCTGTGCGTCTGTGCCTCTTGGCCTCTGTACCTCTTGGCCTCTGTGCCTCTTGGCCTCTGTGCCTCTTGGCCCCTGGACCTCTTGGCCCCTGGGCCTCTTGGCCTCTGTGCCTCTTGGCCTTTGGACCGCGGGGGCCTGTGTTCTGGTCTTCCGCCTCTGCCGCCTTGCGCCTCCCTGGCCTTGCGCGGGGCCTGGCGCCTCGGGCTTCCTGCTTCGCTTCTGGTGTTCCTTGCTGCTCCCTTCTGGCCCTGCCGTCCCTGGTTCTCTCTCCTGGGTGCCGTGCTTGTTCGGGCGCCCCTGGGTTATTCCGTCCCGGCCAGCCCTCCTGATCACGGAGTCCCTTCCTTTCCCCCGCGTCACAGGACTCCCCTTGCCGGTGTGTTTTTTGTCGGGGCGTTGCTGCCTTCCCGTCCTTGCTGCACTGTAGGCCGCCAGTCCGCACCCAACCTTGTGGTCGGCTGTGGATGCTCTTCCTGCCCTCCCTTCCTCCCTCCTCATCTGCTGTATTCCGTTGTCCTCTGTTCTGCCGTTCTCCTGTCGGGAAGGGTTATGGGTCTCTCGGTCGGTCCCCTCCGGGTGCCTGTTTCTGCCCTGTGCGCCCTGTGTAAATCCCGTCTTGCGGGTTCTGGGGGTTGTGCGCTTCCTTCCGGCTGGGGGCTGCTGCCAGCCGGTCCGTATACCGGCTCTCCTCCCTGGGGTCTTGCTCTAGGGTTGGGCGCCCTACCCTTTGCGCCCTTCGAGCCCCTCTCTGTCGTGTGCTCTTTCTCCCTTCCTTCCTTTTGCGTCCTTGATTGGGGGGGGCGCTGTCCCCGCCCCCCCGGGTCGCTCGGCGGCCCCTTGGCGGCTGGATGGGTCTTTTGTTTTTTGTCTTTCAGGGTTCCGGCTGTGCTCCTCTGGTGTCGTGCCGTCCCTTGCCCCGATGGCTGTGGGCTACTGTTTCCCTCGCGTCTGTGGTGCAGCCTGTTCTCCTGTCCTCCTCAATGACGGATCGTTCCCCTGGGAGGTGGCCTCCTACTTGGTGGCTGTGGCGGATGTCTCCTCGACGGTTTTGTAAGGCTGTGACCTGGTCTTCTCCTTCCACTTTTCCGGGCTCTGCCGGCTGGCCTTTGGTTCTTCCACTGACCTTCCATTTGGCAGCTTGGCTCTTCACGTGGTTGTCCCGCCCTCAGTGTGTCTTCTCTCTAAGTCTCTCGTGGGTGCTGTCGTGACGAAAGGAAAAGACTATATTACGTACCGGTAATGGGATTTTCCTGAGTCCACGACAGCACCCTTTACACCCCTGCCCTTTCTTTGTTTGTTTTTTCTCACGCTTCGGTGTCCTGGGATTGGTCTGTGTTATTTACTAATTCTTTGGCGGTTCCTCTCCCGGTCTCTGCAACCAACTGATGAGGGAGGGGAACCACCCCTTTTTATCTGTAGGTTTCCTGTCCTGAAGGGGGCGGATCCCTCTCTCCCGTGGGTGCTGTCGTGGACTCAGGAAAATCCCATTACCGGTACGTAATATAGTCTTTTTTTAATTTTTTACCTGACACGTGTATTTCTCCGGCGCGTGTCACACGGACCCGCATCCACACTACATCCGTGTGGTACGGGTGCGGGCCGTGTGACACCCATGCTGCCGGAGAAACACTGACATGTCAGCGTATGGAACTCACGCACACACATAAGTGCGGAACGGACACATGTTCTGTTCCGAAATACTTACGTGTGTCCAAAACATTAGGATTACCTAGGCCCACGTGTGTACGTGTCTCCTGTACCTGTAAAAAAAGGCAAACACGTACCGGAGACACGCGAGTGTGACGGAGGCTTAAAGGGAATCTGTCAGTAGGTTTTTGCTACCTCCTATGAGAGCAGCATGATGTAGGCAAAGAGATTCTGAATCCAACGATGTGTCACTTAGATTACTGGGTGCAGCTGTACTGACAAAATCCGAATTTTTAGGTTTAGTCATGTAGCTGATCCCAGGGAGCTTCCCCGCCCCCATCAGGCTCTCTATAGAGATTGTACATTGACTGTGAGGTGTCAATCAGAAGAGGGGGCATGTCATATCGTTCTGCACATGCCAACTAGACCTAGCAATAATAATCACTAGGTGATAAAGTCTATAGTTTAAGTGAAAAGCACAAAGCCTGATAAGAGATTTTTGTCTTTTTTTTTAACCCCTACAGCATACTGGCTTCAGCTTACATAGCAAAAACCTGCTGACAGATTCCCTTTAATCATGGATGGCAGGCACACTGATGGTACACTGATAGCATCAATGTGTTGTCGAGGATTTTCCAAGACCCATAGACTTGTACTGGTAATTTTGATCCATGAAAGTCTATGGGTCTTGGAAAATCTTCGACAACACTTAGATGCCATCAGTGTGCCTGGTGTCCGTTGTTAAAAGGGAATCTGTCATCAGGTTTTTGCTATGTAAGCTAAAGCCAGTATGATGTAGGGGTTAAAAAAAAAAGACAAAAATCAACTATGCCTCTCTGATCAGGCTTCGTGCTGTTGTTTACTTAAACTACAGGCTTTATCACCTGGTGATTATTATTGCTAGGTCTAGTTGGTATGTGCAGAACAATCTGATGCCCCCTCTCCTGATTGTACGTTGACTGTGAGGTGTCAATCTCTATAGAGAGCCTGATGGGGGCGGGGAAGCTCCCTGGACTCAGCAACATGAGTAAACCTAAAATTGGGGATTTTGTCAGTATGGCTGCAGCCAGTAATCTAAGTGACACATCGTTGGATTCAGAATCTCTTTGCCTACATCATGCTGCACTCAGATGATGTAGCAAAAACCCGCTGACAGATTTTCTTTACAGGGAACCTGTCACCACGTTTTCGGCCTATAAGCTGCGGCCACCACCACTGGGCTCTTATATACAGTATTCTAATATGCTGTATATAAGAGCCCAGGCCGCTGTTTAGAACATAAAAAAACACTTTATAATACTCACCTAGCAGGTCACTCCGGTGCACAACAGTCGGATGGGTGGCGCCGTTCTCCGGGACCGGTGCCTCCCCTTTCGGACATCTTAGTCTTCCTTATTCTGAAGCCACGGTGCATGACACATATACGTCATACACATTTTTGCCATCATCAAGATAGTGTGTAAAATGATTGATTTTAGAGATGATTGAACTGATTCGTAACAAATCTACTTTATTACTAATTTGCCACAAATTTTGGAACTACCAGAGTTAGAAATTTGGGAGTTTTAATTTGCATAAATTCCGTAAAATGGCAATCAGGTAGTTGCCATTTTGATAGATTCCTTTGAGAGATGTGAAGTGGTTAAAAAATAGTAAAAGATTATAAGCATTAATTCAAGTAAAGACCAAGACCAAGCTCAAAAGGTGAGTATAACATTTTTTTTATTTTTTTTTCCTTCTTACCTCTTTTCTGTTAATTATGCTTTGGAGTTTCGAGATTCCTCAGAACATAATAAATGTGTTTTGGGGGAATTTTGATTAGGACTGACTTTATCTGGCCAAAAACAAATCTGCAGACTGATTCAAGCAATACTGCCCAAAACAAATGTCGGTAGAGTCAATCACAGTCAGTTTGCTTCATGTTATAAAAGGCAAAGCAACCATGGTGTATGTGGTGGTATGCCCTGTTAAAAATAGCCCATGCAAATGGAGTGGTGGAAGGAAGGCTCATAAACACAGAAGGCTCAGTTTCTGCCTCTCTCATACTGAGAATGAAGCAAAGCAAAAATTAAAAGTGCTATACAACGGTCTGCTGGCAATCTTCTCAGCAGCACCTCCTTCACACCGACTCAGTCTTTGTGTCTCTCCTAATGAGAATGAAGTAAAGCAAATAATTATTTGAATTAACACTCCCCCCCCCCCCACACACACACACTCCCTCGTTCACCAATTTATTGAGTTAAAAAAATACTTGTGAGAAATTCCGAGCTGATGTTGACCGGCAGTGAACTATGGAGCCTTGTTCTGAGAGAGTTCTCAAAGTCAGACTCCACAGGATTTGATGGGTGCTGTGGGACATTACACAATTGGATTACGTCGGGACTTTGAGGTTTATTTTTCATTATAAATTGGTGAATCAGGGAGTGTTGGGGAGTCTTTATGCAAATATACTATTTTTCCTGTGTGTGTTTTAACTGTACACTGACTGGGTTAGTAATGGTGATAGTAGAAAAGGAAAAGGTAGGACTCAGCACCAATACCGCTTAGTAAAATTTAGAAATTTTATTTCATCCTTTTAAAATAGTCAAAAATATTCCAAAATAAACGCCATGTTTATTTTCCATGTGTTTTTTTTTTTTTACAACTATGCGGGCTTTCATATATCTTGCTTTGAGGAGAGGCTGCCACTCTGCCATAAAGGCCCGACTGGTGGAGGGCTGCAGTGATAGATGACTTTGTGGAACTTTCTCCCATCTCCCTACTGCATCTCTGGAGCTCAGCCACAGTGATCTTGGGGTTCTTCTTCACGTCTCTCACCAAGGCTCTTCTCCCACAATTGATCAGTTTAAGAGCCACTTTTGACTTTTAGGATTGCTACTTCCAATAGGTGGCACTAGAGTTCATCTCCTTCCTCCCAGAAGAGACAATTTGAATATTTTCCAGAAGAGCACTGCAGCTATAAGACTCCTCACCACTGACAGCCAGATTGGTTTGTCAGTCTCCACAAGGAGAACAGTTTTTTCCCTTAGACCCCACTATAGCTTCTGATATAGCCAGAACATATTTCATACAGTGCCTTGTGTAAGTATTCAACCCCCTTGAACTTTTCAACCTTTTCCCACATTTCAGGCTTAAAACATAAAGATAAAAAAAATATTTTTTTTTGTTGAAGAATCAACAAGTGGGACACTATTGTGAAGTAGAACGAAATTTATTGTTTATGTTAAACTTTTGTAAAAAATAAATATTTGAAAATTGGGCCGTGCAATATTATTTGGCCCCTTTAATTTCAGTGCAGCAAACTCACTCCAGAAGTTCATTGAGGAGCTCTGAATGATCAATATTGTCCTAAATGACTGATGATAAATATAATCCACCTGTGTGTAATCAAATCTCCTGTTGTGAATACATTTGGACTGGATTCCAGTTTGGGGCTCCCTCTTGTGGTTAGTGCTAGTAGTGGAGTTGGCTTGCTGAATAGAAACCAGACAGCTGAGGATGATTGGTAATCAGGTTGTTCTGACTGGGCCTAGTAGTGTTCTTGTTACGGTGGGACTGGCAGATTGGGATAAGGTGGTGTATTTCCAATCGCCAGTCGGCTCCACCATGCTCCCAGATGGAAAAGGAGCTGCCTGGTGGTAACCCGAAGGTTAGGCAGAGAATACAGAGCTGGGTGGCTCAGTGTAGACCTGGGAACCGATCACGTGTGTAGGGACACGTCAGGCCAGATGACAACCCAGTTAGCGTTTTGGTGTACCTGGCGCTACACCGACCAAGTGTGCCGGGAACACGTCAGGCCGGGTGGTGACCAGGTAGCGTTGACCAGAAGACCACCGCAAAAGCGCCCTGTCGGCCACGTATGTAGGACATGTCAGGCCGAATGGTCCTCCGATTAACGTTTCTGGTCACCTCTCGACTGGCCACGTGTGTGAAGGACACGTCAGGCCAGGTGGTCACACCAGTAGCGTTGACTGGGAAGCTGAAGAGGATAACAGGGTCCGCACACCCAACCCAGGAACTCCCTGTTAACACCACAGGGGTCCTGGGGTACGCTGTCTGTGCGCGTAGGGGGCACAACCGGACAGGTGGCGCAGCAGACGCAGTCCAGTTAACGCCACTGGGCTTCTGCAGCAAGACTGGAACGGCAGGAGGGAAGCACGGCGCCTGACCCTGATGTGCTGAGACACAAATCTTGGCATGACAGTTGCGGGGTGCCACATCATCAGAGACATCACCAGCAGCCTATCCGGAACCGCCATGTCACTGATGACCTCATGGCAGCCACGCCCCAAACACCTCACCAGTCATTGTCTGACGACCAATGGTGAGGTGTCAGGTCATAGGGGCAGGCCTCCGCGAGCCAGTCCGGAGTGGCCACATCATCAGGACACCTGATGCCCTTTGCCCTATCAGGGCCTGCCACCTCACGGACATGCCCAGCGAGGTCCTTACCGGACCTAGCCTCTGATGTACTAAGTGCCTGAGCATGCTTAGTAGCCCGCACAACAGTCTCAGAAATCAGACTTATCTGCCTGAGCATGCTCAGTAGGCACAACACAGGACTTAGACACGGCACGAAGTCCAAGTAACTGTGCAAAGAGGCTTTTCGAACTAAGTGTAGGAGCATGCTCAGTAGCCTGAACCAAGGACTTAGCCTCAGAAATGGCACTATCAGGCTGAGCATGCTCACTAGGCGAAAAACTGGACTTGGGCTCTGGCTGGGGTAAATCGTGACACGCATGCGCACTAGCCGCCTCTCCACACTTAGACGTGGAGGAGAAAGCAGCCAGCTGGACGACTTGAGGCACGGCCAAAAATGAAGACCGGCGCCTGGGCATTGCAGGAATCACAGCAGGCTGCTTGCGGCTACAGCGCCGCCAATTCGTAACAGTTCTCTTGTTCCATGCTCAATGTTGTCTCCTGTGTGCTAAGGACATTCTGAAGCCAGCCCTTCCTTCTGTGTCTACCAGAACTCCTTTCCGATAAGTTTTGTCTTTGTACCTCTGCTGGTGGTTTCCACATTCTTGTTGTTTTTTCTGTTTAGGTACAAAGGCTTATTTCCTGATTTTGCCTGTGTGGAGCTCTGGGTGGAGTTGGATCATTCCCTGCTGGGAATGTCTGTCTACCTTGCTCCATATTCTGCTATGTATTTTGTTTTGTCATACTTGGTACTAATTTCAGTCCCTCCACTATATTAGTGTTTTGTTTGGAGCCCAGTAACACCAGAGTCCTGATATAGTGGGGGCAGAGTCTGTGTGAACTCAGTATTTTTTCATATCAGGCGTGTTGGTTGTTTTTCTAGGGTATTGCACAGCTGCAGAGAGTGCTCTTTTCTGTCTTTTCCTATTTAGATAGTTTGGGCCTCATCTTTGCTGAATCTTTTTTCTTTCTGTGTATTGTGTTTTCCTACATCACCATAATCTTTATATGTGGTGGGGGGGCTATCTATATCTTTGGGGACTGCTCCGAGGCAGAATAGTCTTTCCTGTATTTCTCTCTGTAGAAATAGTTATTCGGCTGTGTCGAGGCGACCAGGTCATCGTAGGCACGTCTCACGGCTACTTCTAGTTGTGTGTTAGTGTTAGGTCTGCAGTTCGCTGAGATTCCAACCACTGGTAACATTCTGGGTTTCCTAGTTTTTGTCCTTTTTTCTGATCCTCCTCGGTCACTGAATCATAACAGTCTCCGTATAAATGCACCTGCTCTGTGATAGTCTCAGTGTTCTGTTTAAAGCGCAGATAGCATCATGAAGACCAAGGCACACAACAGGCAGGTCTGTGATACTGTTGTGGAGAAGTTTAAAGCTGGATTTGGTTACAAAAAGATTACCAAAACTTTAAACATCCCAAGGAGCACTGTGCAAGTGATCAGATTGAAATGGAAGGAGTATCATACCACTGCAAATCTACCAAGACCCGGCCGTCCATCCAAACTTTCATCTCAAACAAGGAGAAGACTGATCAGAGATGCAGCCAAGAGGCCCATGATCACTCTGGATGAACTGCAGAGATCTACAGCTGAGGTGGGAGAGTCTGTCCATAGGACAACAATCAGTCGTACACTGCACAAATCTGGCCTTTATGGAAGAGTGGCAAGAAGAAAGCCATTTCTCAAAGATATCCATAAAAAGTGTCATTTAAAGTTTGCCACAAGCCACCTGGGAGACACCAAACATGTGGAAGAAGGTGCTCTGGTCAGATGAAACCAAAAATCGAACTTTCTGGCCACAATGCCAAACAATATGTTTTGCGTAAAAGCAACACAGGTCATCACCCTGAACACACCATCCCCACTGTCAAACATGGTGGTGGCAGCATCATGCTTTGGGCCTGCTTTTCTTCAGCAGGGACTGGGAAGATGGTTAAAATTGATGGGAAGATGGATGGAGCCAAATACAGGACCATTCTTGAAGAAAACCTGTTGATGTCTGCAAAAGACCTGGACTGGGACGGAGATTTGGCTTCCAACAAGACAATGACCCCAAACATAAAGCAAAATCTACAATGGAATGGTTCACAAATAAACGTATCCAGATGTTAGAATGGCAAAGTCAAAGTCCAGACCTGAATCCAATCGAGAATCTGTGGAAAGAGCTGAAAACTGCTGTTCACAAACGCCTCCATCCAACCTCACTCAGCTCCAGCGGTTTACAACGGAAGAATGGGCGAGAATTTCAGTCTCTCGATGTGCAAAACTGATAGAGACATACCCCAAGCGACTTGTGCTGTAATCGCAGCAAAAGGTGGCGCTACAAAGTATTAACTTAAGGGGGCCAAATTATATTACACGCCCCAATTTTCAGTTATTTATTTTTTACAAACGTTTAACATAAGCAATAAATTTCATTCAACTTCACAATTGTGTCCACTTGTTGATTCTTCAACAAAAAATTAAAATGTTTTAGCTTTATGTTTGAAGCCTGAAATGTGGGAAAAGGTTGAAAAGTTCAAGGGGCCGAATACTTACGCAAGGCACTGTACTTTGCACTGATGAGGGACAATCACCGCGAAACAATGTGTTTGCAAATTGAGGTTCTGATCTGGCTTAAATCCTAGATCATATGAAAAGTCTTGTTAAAGAGCCATTTTTGACTTTTAGGATTGCTACCTCCAATAGGTGGTACTAGAGTTCGTCTCCATCCTCCCTGAAGAGACAATTTTAATTGGGTGAAAAAATTCCTTCCCAACTCCACATACGGCAATCAGACTATTTCCCTGGATCAGTGCCGCATCACAGAATCTTGTGCACATAACCAGTAGTATTATATTTTTCAAGAAAGGCATCCAGGCCTCTCTTAAATGTTAGTAGTGAATCAACCATTACAATATTACGAGGCAGAGAGTTCCACAGTCTTGCTGCTCTTACAGTAAAGAATCCATAGTCTCACTGCTCTTACAGTAAAGAATCCATAGTCTCTCTGCTCTTACAGTAAAGAATCCATAGTCTCTCTGCTCTTACAGTAAAGAATCCATAGTCTCTCTGCTCTTACAGTAAAGAATCCATAGTCTCACTGCTCTTACAGTAAATAATCCATAGTCTCTCTGCTCTTACAGTAAAGAATCCATAGTCTCTCTGCTCTTACAGTAAAGAATCCATAGTCTCACTGCTCTTACAGTAAAGAATTTGCTCCTGTGATTATGATTAAACCTTTTTTTCTCTATATGTAGTGGATGCCCCATTGTCCCTGTCGCAGGCCTAGATGGAAAAAGATTAGAGAGAGCTCTGTACTGTCCCCTCATATATTTGTACATTGTAATAAGATCGCCCCCAAGCCTTCGTTTTTCTAAACTGAATAACCCCAAGTTTAACAACCTGTCTTGGTGTTGCATTCCCCTATTCCTTTAAAGGGAACCTGTCAGGTGCAATATGCACCCAGATCCACGAGCAGTTCTGGGTGCATAGTGCTAATCTAGTATCTAGTTGCATAGATAAAGAGATATGTAGAAAAAGTCTTTCTAAAGATCCTTTATGATATGCTAATGAGCGCAGGGACTAGTCCCAAGGGTGCTATATCCCCCTCTAGTCCGCCCTGTTAGCATGGTAGTACAACTTCATGAGGATCCATTCCTTTTTTGGAAGGTTAAATTATATTTATATATAGCAGTTGTTCTGCAGCACGGGGCAGCGTCTGCTACACATTGAATCATACAGCACCTTCCAGCTCCATATGTACATCCACCACCACCCGCAACAACTACCGGCTGTCCGTTTTCAGCCCCCCACTGACTATTGATGATCTATCCTATAGTGCTGTGAGCAGACAATGTCTTTGAATAACAGGTCAACAATGGTGGGTGTTTGCTTTTAACAGTGGATGCATTTTAATTATGACAAATTGGAAAAGACCACAAATATTATTAGTGCATTACAGTAATGAGTTGTGGTTTATAGCGGTGTTATTACAGGATTAATCACTGTCATGAGAAGAAATAAAGCCACTATCTGTGTGATCATTTATTAGGCGCTAACTGACCCTGAAAATATCTCTATTACTATACAAAGATGCAGCAATCTGCTTTACAGCTTCCCAGTATACCCATTACTCACTGTCCATCCCATTTCATACTTACACTGAACCAGACCCCAAGTTATTTCAGTTCACAAACACAGGACAGACAGGCTTAAAGGGAATCTGTCAGCAGTGTTTTGCTATGTCATCTGGGGACACTATGAAGTAGAGGTTGAGACATTGATTTCAGGGCTGTGCCACTTATTAGGCTGTGTGCTGCTGTTTCACTACAATGAGTGTTTTATCAGCTGGAATTATTACTGTCCGGAATAGCTCCCGCATAAAGGCCCCTTTACACATTGAGACTTTCTAGCGATGCCACCAGCGATCCCAACCTGGCCGGGATCGCTACAAAGTCTCTGTCAAACCGGAAGACCTGGCCAACGACGCAGCAGCGATGCGGACCTGCAGAACGACCTAGCTAGTCATTGGGGACGTGTTAAAGCAGCTATTTGAAAAGGAAGTCGCTAACGAAGTCGTTGAAATGGTGTCAAACACACCAATGCATGCTGCACAGCGGTAAACAAAGGACCAAAGAATAGTCCTGAAAGATTTGTAGCGATCAGCGACCTCACAGTGGGGGCCAGGTCGCTGATGTGTGTCACACACTGCAATGTCGCTGGGAAGGTCGCTATTACGTCACAAAACCGGTGACTTTACAGCGATGTTGTTAGCGATGTTGCAGTCCCCTAGGACTGATTAGCAGCTCATTGTCAATATACAATATGCATAGAAAGCTATGATTTGGGCAGGGTTAGATTTCTGAGCTCTGCTACATCTATAAACTCTTTGCGGCGTCTCAACTGCTGAATGATATATCTTTGAAGTAGGAGTCTCTCTTGCTACATTGTACTGCACTCAGATAAGGTAGCAAAAATCTGGTGACGAATCCGTTTAATTAAAGGGAATTTCTCAGCAGGTTTTTCTATGTAATCTAAGAGCAGCATAAGGTAGGGGCTGAGATCCTGATTTCTGGATATTTTTTGCTGATTTGCATGCTGCAGATGTAGCAGTGCTGTGAATGCTGCGCCCTGTATAACCTGCCCACACCACTGATTGGCATCTTTCTGTGTACATGGTAAATGTTCAGAAAGCTGCTACTCAGCGGTGGGAATAGGGTTATACAGCAGTCGACTAGGATGCACAAAACTCCTAGTCCTGTAGTAATATTCTCCCGCTGGAAAAAAACCCCCATTGATTTTATTGAAACAGCAGCACACAGCCCAGTAAGTGACACATCACTGGAATCAAAGTCTCAGCTCCTACATCATAATGCTCTCTGAGATGACTTCTAGAACCTCAATGACCCCAAGAACAGATTCTGCCGTCTATTCATGCCATCGCTCCATTCAAGGTCTATGGAACTGCCTAATGGAGTAATACCTCAATAGTCTTTGGAACAGATAGTATTACCTTTTTATGAAAATGTTATGTTAGAATTTCCATCTCTCATAGTGTGAAAGTGACAGTACGATATCAGAGATGGAGACAGGATCCACTATATTGGAAAATTGCTGCTCTTGTGGAGATGAGCACAGCAAGTGGATGTGAACAGCACCTTATTCCCTTGTGCCTATACAAATGAATATACATTTTAGCTAAATTCACTCTGTATAAGGCTAAGTTCACACTTCCGTTGTTTTGCATCAGTCACATGCGTTGCTTGACGCATGTGACTGATGCGCTGTACAACTCTGTACAACGGATGACAAAGAACAGAATTCTTTGTCGGATTCCGTTGTGTGCGGGGGGCGGAGTTCGGGGGCGGAGTTCGGGAAGGGTGGAGCCGAGCGGGGCCGTGGCATTGAGTACGTCAGTGCCGCGGGGACTGCAGGACAGGTGAGTGTAAGTTTGTAAGTGTGTGTGTATATGTGTACTTGCAGCGTGCGGGGGGCGGAGTTCGGGGTGGGTGGACGTCAGTGCCGCGGGGACTGCAGGACAATGAATGTAAGTGTGTGTGTATTTGTGTACATGCTGAGTGCGGGAGGGGGCGGAGCCGAGCGGTGAAGTGTCTGGCTCCCTGCACAGCCAGGGTAAATATCGTGTAAAAGCAAAGCACTTTTTGCTTGGTTACCCGATATTTATCTTGGTTACCAGCATACACCGCTTAGCGCGGGCTCCCTGCACATGTCACCAGTATAAATACCGGGTAACTAACCAAAGCGCGTTGCTTAGTAACCAGATGTTTATCCTGGTTACCTGTGCGGGGAGCCAGAGAGCGCATGCGCGGCGAAATCCAACGGATTCCACTGCACAAAAAACGTTACATGCTGCGTTGCTCCCGCCCGGCGGTCAGTCAAAAAACGACTGACCGCGACGCAGCGGATGCAACGCAGCATCATCAGTCACAATCCGTCGCCAATAGAAGTCTATGGGGAAAAACTGGAATCCTGCAAAATATTTTGCAGGATACCGTAATTCCTCAAGGCGACGGATTGTGACTGATACAAAACAACGGAAGTGTGAACTTAGCCTAAGGGTATTCCATAAAGAGGACCAACCATCAGGATTTTCTGATATAAAGTAAAGCCAGTGCTATTCTGGCGCTATCATGTTGATTCTATATATACCTTTAGTTGTGAGATCGGATGTATAGTTTTTGAAATACAGGCAAGTAAAGTTTGTGAAATGCACTTATTTGATTGATAGCAGCTACAGAATAACTAATAGGTGGGTTGGGTTTTGATAGTTATTCCCGCCCCTGTCTGCCTGCCTGTCCTTCCTCCCTCTTTGCTCCCCCTGTAATAACAGAGACAGAGGGAGGAAGGACAGACAGGGGCGGGAATAACCAGCAAAACCCGACCAACCAATTAGATATTCCATTGCACTTCTCATCAAATAACAGTGCATTTCACAAACTTTACTTGGCTGTATTTCAGAAACTATACACCGTGTGCAGAATTATTAGGCAAGTTGTGTTTTAGAGGATTTTTTTAATTATTGATCAACAACTATGTTCTCAATCAACCAAAAATATCAAAGCTTAATATTTTTGGAAGTTGGAGTGGGGTATTTTTAAATTTGGCTATCTTAGGAGGATATCTGTTTGTGCAGGTAACTATTACTGTGCAGAATTATTAGGCAACTTAATAAAAACCAAATATATTCCCATCTCACTTGTTTATTTTCACCAGGTAAACCAATCTAACTGCACAAAATTTAGAAATACACATTTCTGACATGCAAAAACAAAACCCCAAAAAATAAGTGACCAATATAGCCACCTTTCTTTATCAGCAGCCGACCATCCATAGATTCTGTCAGTTGCTTGATCTGTTTACGATCCACATTGCGTGCAGCAGCCACCACAGCCTCCAGACACTGCTCCGAGAGGTGTGCTGTTTTCCCTCCCTGTAGATCTTAGATTTTATGAGGGACCACAGGTTCTCTATGGGGTTCAGATCAGGTGAAGAAAGGGACCATGTCATTATTTTTTCATCTTTTAGACCTTTACTGGCCAGACATGCTGTGGAGTAGTTGGATGCATGTGATGGAGCATTGTCCTGCATGAAAATCATGATTTTCTTGAACGATACCGACTTCTTCCTGTACCACTGCTTGAAGAAGTTGTCTTCCAGAAACTGGCAGTAGGTCTGGGAGTTGAGCTTCACTCCATCCTCAACCCGAAAAGGTCCCTCAAGTTCATCTTTGATGATACCAGCCCATACCAGTACCCCACCTCCACCTCGCTGGCGTCTGAGTCGGAGTGGAGCTCTCTGCCCTTTACTGATCCAGCCTCTGGCCCATCCATCTGGCCCATCAAGAGTCACTCTCATTTCATCAGTCCATAAAACCTTTGAAAAATCAGTCTTCAGATATTTCTTGGCCCAGTCTTGTGCTTTATCTTATGCTTCTTGTTCAAAGGTGGTGGTTTTTCAGCCTTCCTTACCTTGGCCATGTCCCGGAGTATGGCACATCTTGTGCTTTTTGATACTCTAGTAACGTTGCAGCTCTGAAATATGGCCAAACTGGTGGCAAATGGCATCTTGGCAGCTTCACAATTGATTTTCCTCAATTTATTAGCCAGTTATTTTGCGCCTTTTTTGCCCAACACGCTTCTTGCGAGCCTGTTGGCTATTTGCCATGAAACGCTTGATTGTTCGGTGATCACGCTTCAAAAGTTTGGCAATTTCAAGACTGCTGCATGCCTCTGTAAGACATCTCACAATTTTGGACTTTTCAGAGCCCGTCAAATCTCTCTTCTGACCCATTTTGCTAAAGGAAAGGAAGTTGCCTAATAATTAAGCACACCTTATACTGGGTGTTGGTCATTACACCGCACCCCTCCTCATTACAGAGATGCACATCACCTGATTTACTTACCATATTTTTCGCTTTATAAGACGCACCTGATTATAAGACACAGCCCCAAATATAGTGAAGGAAGAAGGGAATTTTGTTACTTACCGTAAATTCCTTTTCTTCTAGCTCCTATTGGGAGACCCAGACGATTGGGTGTATAGCACTGCCTCCGGAGGCCACACAAAGCAATTACACTAAAAAGTGTAAGGCCCCTCCCCTTCTGGCTATACACCCCCAGTGGGATCACTGGCTCACCAGTTTTAGTGCAAAAGCAAGAAGGAGGAAAGCCAATAACTGGTTTAAACAAATTCACTCCGAAGTAACGTCGGAGAACTGAAAAACCATTCAACATGAACAACATGTGTACCCGAAAAACCACCAAAAATCCCGAAGGACAACAGGGCGGGTGCTGGGTCTCCCAATAGGAGCTAGAAGAAAAGGAATTTACGGTAAGTAACAAAATTCCCTTCTTCTTCGGCGCTCCATTGGGAGACCCAGACGATTGGGACGTCCAAAAGCTGTCCCTGGGTGGGTAAAGAAATACCTCATGTTAGAGCTGCAAAGACAGCCCTCCCCTACGGGGAGGCAACTGCCGCCTGCAGGACTCTTCTACCTAGGCTGGCGTCCGCCGAAGCATAGGTATGCACCTGATAATGTTTGGTGAAAGTGTGCAGACTCGACCAGGTAGCTGCCTGGCACACCTGTTGAGCCGTAGCCTGGTGTCGTAATGCCCAGGACGCACCCACGGCTCTGGTAGAATGGGCCTTCAGCCCTGATGGAACCGGAAGCCCAGCAGAACGGTAGGCTTCAAGAATTGGTTCTTTGATCCATCGAGCCAGGGTGGCTTTGGAAGCCTGCGACCCCTTGCGCTGGCCAGCGACAAGGACAAAGAGTGCATCAGAGCGGCGCAGGGGCACCGTGCGGGAAATGTAGATTCTGAGTGCTCTCACCAGATCTAACAAATGTAAATCCTTTTCATACCGGTGAACCGGATGAGGACAAAAAGAAGGTAAGGAGATATCCTAATATGAAACGAGGATACTACCTTAGGGAGAAACTCCTGAATGGGGCGCAGCACTACCTTGTCCTGGTGGACCACCAGGAAGGGAGCCTTGGATGACAGCGCTGCTAGCTCAGACACTCTCCGAAGAGACGTGATCGCTACCAGAAAGGCCACTTTCCGTGATAGTCGAGAGAGTGAAACATCCGTCAGAGACTCGAAAGGCGGCTTCTGGAGAGCAACTAGTACCCTGTTCAGATCCCATGGATCTAACGGCCGCTCGTACGGGGGGACGATATGACCAAACCCCCTGCAGGAACGTGCGTACCTGCGGACGTCGTGCTAGACGCTTCTGAAAAAAACACCAATAGCGCCGAGACTTGCCCTTTAAGGGAGCCGAGCGACAAGCCCTTTTCCAACCCAGATTGCAGGAAGGAAAGAAAAGTAGGCCATGCCAATGGCCAGGGGGACACTCCTTGTACAGAGCACCAGTAAAAGAAAATCTTCCACTTCCGTGGTAGATCTTAGCAGACGTGGGCTTCATAGCCTGTCTCATGGTGGCAACGACCCCATGGGATAATCCTGAGGACACTAGGATCTAGGACGCAATGGCCACACAGTAGGTTCAGGGCCGTAGAATTCAGATGGAAAAAACGGCCCTTGGGACAGTAAGTCTGGCCGGTCTGGTAGTGCCCACGGTTGACCGACCGTGAGATGCCTGTCGCCAGAGCTCTTTGATCGTCATGAAAACCGGGACCAGGCTGTTGTGCGGATTCGTGAAACCCGTCCGGGTGCAGAGACCATTCTCCTGCGTCCACGCCCTGGTGACTGAGGAAGTCTGCTTCCCAGTTTTCTACGCCCGGGATGTGAACTGCGGATATGGTGTAAGCTCTGTCTTCCACCCCTAGCAGAATCCGGCGGACTTCCTGGGAGGCTCGCCGACTGCGTAGTCCGCCTTGGTGGTTGATGTATGCCACCGCTGTGGATTGTCCGACTGAATTCGGATCTGTTTGCCTTCCAGCCACTGTAGGAAGTCTTGCAGGGCCATATGCACTGCCCAGAGCTCCAGACAATTGATCTGAAGAGTGGACTCCTCTGAAGAGAGTCCTTGATCGTCTGAGAAAGGGGGACGTTCCTGTGTAGGGACATCGACTTCCCCTCCCATTAGCGAAGAATGTTCTATTGAAGTGGACGCAGATGAAACTGCGTGAAAGGGACTGCCTCTGGATGAGGTGTCTCCTTGAAGGAGAGACTGCACCCCCGTCTGTAGTGACCGCTGTTTGTCCAGTGGAAGCTTCACCATCGCTGAGAGAGTGTGAAACCCCAAGCTAAGATATGCCAGCGATTGGGTTTAACTTTGAAAAGTTGAGGACCCACCCGAAACTCTGGGAAGTCTCCAGCGCCATGTTCAGGCTGTGTTGGCATGCCTCTTAAAAGAGTGCCTTGACAAGTAGATGGTCTAAGTAAGGGATCACAGGGTGACCCTGAGAGTGCGGGAGTGGTCCCACTGCTGCCATGAACTTGGTGAAAACCCGTGGGGCTGTCGCCAGACCGAAGGGTAGGGCTACGAACTGAAGATGCTCGTCTTCAATAACGAACCGTAGCAAACGCCGGTGCTCTGGAGCAATCGGGACGTGGAGATAAGCATCCTGATGTCTATTGATGCTAGGAAATCTCCTTGAGACATTGAGGCAATGACGGAGCGGAGGGATTCCATCCGGAACCGCCTGGTTTTCACGTGCTTGTTGAGCAGTTTAAGGTCCAGAACGGAACGGAAGGAGTCGTCCTATTTTGTCACCCCGACCAGATCGGAGTAAAAAGTGTCTCTTGTTCCTGAGGAGGAACCGGGATTACGACTCCTACTGCCTGCAGAAGAGCCTCGGCTCGGCCCGGTGAGGAAGTTTTTGCGACAAACTGTCTCTCACCCACCGGCCATTGACCTGTGGCAGTGAAATGTCGCTAAAGCGGGGGAGTCTGCCACCGACCGCGGACGCGGAGAGAGAGGGCTGAAAGTCATGAGGAAACCGCCTTGGTAGCGGTTCCTCCGGCTGCCTTCTCCGGGCGTGATTGAGCCCGCCAGGAACCTGCGCCCCTCTGAGCCTTTTGAGTCCTGTTGGACGAGGGCAATTGGGACGTGCCCGAGCCTGGGAAGGACCGAAACCTCGACTGTCCCTTCTCCTGATGGGTCATGTTTGATAGCTGGGGTAAGGAAGAATCCGTACCCTTGGACAGTTGAATGATTTAATCCAACCGCTCACGAAACAGTCTGTCACCAGATAAAGGCAATCTGGTTAAGCACATTTGTGGAAGCAGCATCTGCTCCAATCCCTTAACACTAGGAGCGTAACAACACGGAGTTGGCGGACGCCACTGACGTACGGCTCGTAGAGTCCAGGACAGCATAAACAGCTTGAGTCGCAATGCCGACATTGCGAGGTGAAGGACGCTACTGCGGCCAAGATGTACATGTGACCGCGTCCCTCTGCGCAATACTAGCTGAAATAGCTTGGAGTGCCTCTATGGCTGCGAATGCCGGGGCAACCGACCCGCCGATAGGGCTGTCTGTCAATGGCATCTTTAAGTGAATTCCCATCTTCCACTGCAACTATAGATCTAGCCGCAAGCCTGGAGATTGGGGGATCCACCCTTGGAGCGCTTGAGCACGTCAGGGGGGAAGAGACAACGCGTATCTTCAATACGGTTGGAGAAAAGCTTATCGGGATAAGCGTGGTGTTCCTGGACTGTTTCTCTGGAGTCAGAGTGACCAGAAAAGTACTCAATATACGCTTGAGATACCGAAATAGGGATTTCTTCTGCTGTGAAGCCGACCCCTCCACTGGAGGAGTTGAGGGAGAAATACCCAACCTTCCATTGATGGACGCTATAAGATTATTCACTATAGCGTCACCATCCGGTGTATCCGGATTGAGAGCGGTCTCAGGATCGGAGTCCTGAACAGCTACGTCTGCCTCATCATACAGAGCGTACTGTGATGAAGTCGAGGGCCGTTCTTAGGGAGCTCGCTTAGGCCGTCTGGGACTGTCGTCCGTGTCAGAGCCTGCACCCTGGGATGCATGGGACCCTCCTGGAGCCATGATTTGTTTCGAAATCAGGGTGGCCAGGGGCATTGAATCAACATTGCCCAAGGTCTGTCTGGACTGCAAAGTCTGTAAGATGTTAGTCATAGCCACAGACAATATATCAGCGGAAACTGCAACTCCGTCCCTGTCCCTGGACAGGGATCACAGGTGGTTCTTTTGGCCACCTGTAGCAGAGACCCCGTTGAGTAATTGCACACACTGGGGGTCCTGGAACAGTCGCATGCAGTACAAGCAGCATAGAAAGCGTGTGCCTTGGCACCCATGCCTTTTTTTTTTTTTTTTGCTGTTGCTGTCTAGCCATCTAGGAGCATTAGCCAAGAATAGCGACCGTACAGTGCAATGTATAGCATACAAGCATGAAGTACAACAAACACTTCAGCACATGCAGTACAAGGAGCATAGAAAGCCTGTGCCTTGGCAGCTTTGCTTTTCTGCTGCCGTTGTCTAGTTATTCAGGAGCATTAGCCAGGAAAAGCGACATACAGTGAATGTATAGCATACAAGCATGAAAATAACCACTGCAGCACATGCAATCCAAGCAGCATTGAAAGCTTGTGCCTTAGCACCCTTGCTTTTCTGCTGCAGTTGTCTAGTCATCAAGGAGCATTAGCCAAGAATAGCGACATGCAGTGAATGTACAAGCATGAAAATAAACTCTGCAGTACATGCAATCCAAGCAGCATTGAAAGCTTGTGCCTTAGCACCATTGCTGTTTGCTGCCGCTGTCTAGCCATCTAGGCGGGTAGACAGCCAAGAATAGCCCTTACAGTGCAATGTAAAGCATACAAGCATAAAGGACACATGACACCGCAGCACATGCAAGACAAGCAGCATATAGAGTCTGTGCTTTAGCACCCCTGATCTTTTGCTGCTGTTTCTAGGTCTGCATCCTGAATAGCGACCGTACAAAAGTACAACAGGACACTTCGGCATTAGTGGGTCAGCACTTTAGTTGCCGCTTACCGCCCGCACAAAAGCGGGTGTGTGGCGCCGGAATCCTGTGCTGGTAGCTCAGTGTCTCCGTTTTCCCGCTCTGCGTGCCGGAATGGCTGCCGGCGTCCAGAGGAGAGGGGCGGGCCGAGGGCGTGCCCGAGACAAGAGCGGGAACCCGGCGCCCACTGTGTCTAGTAAAGGGGGCTGGAGAATGCAAATAAGGCTCCAGCCCTCGGCGCTGCTATAGAACAGCGTCTCTCCCTGTCCCTGAGTGACAGGGTGGGGGCGGGAACGAAGCGGCGCTAGGCCGCAAAAGCCGGGGACTAAAGTTAGAAGCGCCGCCGCCGTAAAAGCGCGGTCGGCGCGTCCCCGGCGCACTACAAGTCGCAGCTGCGCCGCCGCTCTAGGGGCGGTCGGCGCGGCGGTCCCCACACGTAAAGTCCCCCAGTAATCTGCAGGGACTATAAGCCCAGCGCACAGCGCTACAGTCCCCGGCGCACTAGCACACCCAGCAAGCCTGGAGTGTGCGTGGCCTGCCATACGGGGACACAGAGTACCTGAAAGTTGCAGGGCCTTGTCCCTGAACGGCACTCCCGCTCCACATCCAGCAGGTTCTATGGGTCTGTGGATGGAGCCCGGCCTCAGGGCTTGGTGGCCGGAAAGATCCCACTTCCTCAGAGCCCCTCAGGGGGATGGGGAAGGAAAACAGCATGTGGGCTCCAGCCTCCGTACCAGCAATAGGTACCTCAACCTTACAAACCGCAAGTGGGGTGAGAAGGGAGCATGCTGGGGGCCCTAGTATGGGCCCTCTTTTCTTCCATCCGATATAGTCAGCAGCTACTGCTGACTGAACAGTGGAGCTTATGCATGGATGTCTGACCTCCTTCGCACAAAGCAGAAAACTGGTGAGCCAGTGATCCCACTGGGGGTGTATAGCCAGAAGGGGAGGGGCCTTACACTTTTTAGTGTAATTGCTTTGTGTGGCCTCCGGAGGCAGTGCTATACACCCAATCGTCTGGGTCTCCCAATGGAGCGCCGAAGAAAAGAGATTTTTTTTTTTTAATGTAAATGGGGTCCATCTTATAATGCCAGTGTCCGTCTAACAAATCATATACGGTATATGTCCCTCATAGCCCCCATCCTAAAATTAGCCCCCCTTAATCTGGATATGGCCCCCTTATATTGAATATAGCCCCCTTGTGCTGGGACACGTCCCCCAGTGATGCCACATGTCCCCCATTGATGACACACATCCCCTATTGCTGGCACATGTCCCCTATTTATGGCACATATCCCCCTGTGCTGGCACACGTCCCCTATTGCTGGCAGCCTGGCACAAGTCTCCTATTGCTGGCACACGTCCCCTACAGCTGGCACAGGTCTCCTATAGATGGCACAGCCTCCTACAGCTGGCACAGGTCTCCTATGGATGGCACACGTCTCCTATGGATGGCACACGTCTCCTATGGATGGCACACGTCTCCTATGGATGGCACACGTCTCCTATGGATGGCACACGTCTCCTATGGATGGCACACGTCCCCTATGGATGGCACACGTCCCCTATGGATGGCACACGTCTCCTATGGATGGCACACGCCTCCTATGGATGGCACACGTCTCCTATGGATGGCACACGTCTCCTATGGATGGCACACGTCCCCCTGTGCTGCCCATGGCCCCCTATAGATGGCACATGTCCCCCTGTGCTGCCCATGGCCCCCTAAGGATGGCACACGTCCCCCTGTGTTGCCTATTGCCCCTTATTGATGGCACATGTCCCCCTATGCTGCCCATGGCCCCCTATAGATTGCATACGTCTCCGTGTGCTGCCCATGGCCCCTATAGATGGCACACCTCCCCTGTGTTAGATATGGCCCCCACGTGTGCTGCCCATGGCCACTATAGATGGCACACCTCCCCTGTGTTAGATATGGCCCCCATACTGCTGCCCATAGTAAAATAAAACACTCTTTCCTTACCTTCTCCAGTGCTATCCCCCCTCGTGTCTCCCTCCGTGCTGCTGCTCCTCCTCCACATGATGACAGCGGCAGCAGAGACACCGGGAGATCAGCGCTGGAGGTAAGTAAAGCTTTTTTTATTTTACTATGGGCAGCAGTATGGGGGCCATATCTAACACAGGGGGATCATGTGCCATCAAAGGAGGGCGCAGGCACATATAAATATGCGCCGCTGCCCCAGCCCATCACCGCGGTGCGGTTTCAGCACCACGGTGATGGACAGCTGCAGTGCATATTATATGAGCGGGAGCAGGAGATCAAAGGCTCCCTCCTGCAGCTTTGACCAGCCCCTAGCACCGCTCCAGAGCTGCCCCCACCTCCCCTAGACCCTGCAGTGTGTGTGTTTGTATATTATATTATATATATATATATATATATATTATATACATATATATACATATATATACATACACATACATATATATACATACACATACATATACATACATACACATATACACACACACACACACACACCCGTATATTCTGATTATAAGACGCACCCCCTACTTTCCCCCAAAATTTGGGGGAACAAAAGTGCGTCTTATAAAGCAAAAAATATGGTAATTGGTAGTTGGCTCTCAAGCCTATACAGCTTGGAGAGTAGGACAACATGTATAAAAATTATCAAGTGATCAAAATACTCATTTGCCTAATAATTCTGCACACAGTATACATCCGATCTCATAACTAAAGGTATGTATAGAATCCGCATGATAGCGCCAGTGTAGCACTGGCTTTAGTTTATATAGGAAAAGCCTGGGGCTTGGTCCTCTAAGAAAATTAAGAACATTTATCACTCATCCATTGGACAAGTGTAAAATACAAAAACAATGGGGGCTGAAGCACTGTCCTCGGTCAGTAACACACAGCTCCAGGGTGTCTTTAGCCAAAGGAGAGTGGCATCTAGAAAGAATGGCAGTGCCTGAAGGACCCAGCACCTCTATGGGCATTTTTGGGGCATTTTTTCTTACATTCATGTATTTTGGGCTGAAAATGTGTTTTGCTGTTGGAGTTCATTGAAAGTTTTACAAGACTGAATACAGTTTCCCATGTTAAAGAATGTCAATGTATCCATAAAATAAAGATGCTACTGTATATGGTAGCACCATGCAGAATCAATTTTTTTTCTTCTTTGCCAATAAACTTGAATAGGCGAGTCTCATCACATGAAATTAGTGCATGATTGCTGTTTTTTATTTTTCCATGCACAGATTTGGTCCGGGAAAATAACATTTGCCAGAGCTATCAGTTTTTTTTTTCAGACAATAGTTGGACCGGGTATTACATTTTATTTACTTGCTTATGTAGCACCATTAATTCCACAGATGGGATCATCACTGTCCCCATTGGGGGTCACAATCCAAATTCTCTATCATCATGTTTTTAGGGTCTGGCAAGAAACTGGAGAACCCGAAGAAACCCCTGCAAACACAGAGATCAAACTCCTTATTGTCCTTGGTAAGATTTCAATCTGGGACCCCAGCGCTACAAGCAACAGTGCTAACCACCGAGCCACCATACCGCTCTCCACCTCTTTCAAGCAAAGGGAAACATTATGCGCTCCTAAAGGGGTTATTTCCACCACTTGCACAACCCCTTCTCATTTGCCCCCATAAAAATGCCTATGCTAAACCTCTGATGCCGGCGCGGTTCCATCGGTGTTGGAATTTGCGTTCAGAAGGCCCACGTGACATGGGGCTCATGTGTTATAACAATCAGCGCCAGCTTATCTGTCCCCGCCTTCAGCCGGTTAAGGAGTCAGGAGGAAGGTGACCGGTCACCGCAGCCCTCACTTCCTGCTAAATTAATTAACCATCTGCAGGCGGGGACAGATAAGCTAGCGCTGATTGTTATGACACGCAATCCCAAGACCAATGTCAATGGCTGTTCACTTTGCCCAGTGCCACGCGCTCGCTGCCTGGGAGTAACTCTAGACTTTGACGTCTCTTTCAAGCCACACATCCAAGCCCTCTTCACCTCTTGCCACCTCCAACTCAAAAATATCTCCCGGATCCGTGCATGCTTATCCCAAGAAGCTGCAAAAACCCCTAGTGCATGCCCTTATTATCTCCCGCCTGGATTATTGCAACCTCCTGCTCTGTGGCCTCCCTTCTAACAGTCTCGCACCCCTACAATCTATTCTAAACTATGCTGCCTGGCTAATCCACCTGTCCCCCCCGCTACTCCCCGACCTCTCCTCTCTGCCAATCCCTTCACTGGCTTCCCATTGCCCAATGACTTCAGTTAAAAACACTAACCATGACCTACAAAGCCATCCACAACCTGTCTCCTCCCTACATCTGTGACCTAGTCTCCCGGTACCTACCTGCACGCAACCTCAGATCCTCACAAGATCTCCTTCTCTACTCCCCTCTCATCTCCTCTTCCCACCATCGCATCCAAGATTTCTCCCGTGCCTTCCCCATACTCTGGAACGCTCTGCCACAACACATCAGACTCTCGCCTACCTTGACAAGCTTCAAAAGGAACCTGAAGATCCACCTCTTCCGACAAGCCTACAAACTGCCGTAACCCTCAGTCTGATACAGCGCCGCACAATCAACTCTATCCTAACCTACTGTATCCTCATCTATCCCTTGTAGACTGTGAGCACTCGCAGGCAGGGACCTCTCTCCTCCTGTACCAGTCTGTGCCTTGTATGGTTTATGATTAGTGTACTTCTTGTCCCTATTATGTACACCCCTTTCACATGTAAAGTGCCATGGAATAATTGGTGCTACAATAATTAATAATAATGTGGGCCCTGACAACTGGAAATACAGCGGCATCAGCTGTGAGAATAGGCTTTTTTATTTGGGGGGGGGGATGTTTGAAATGAGAAGGAGTTGTCCAGGAAGTGGACAATCCCTTTAATACAAAATATGGATACATAAGTACACCAGCTCCATATACACCATTTTTCTGTTGGTTTTCATGGTACCGTATGATTATCCCTGTTCTTTAGTTTTACTCTGTATAAACTTGTGTGATTATACACTCACTGACTTAAAGGGAATCTGTCACCAGGTTTTTTTTCCCCTCATCTGAGCGCAGCATAATGTAGAGACAATGACCCCGATTCCAGAGAGGTGTCACTTACTGAGCTGTTTGCTTTGCTGTCATTTTGATAAAATCACTGTTTTCTCTGCTGCAGATCTAGCAGTTATACAGAGCTCATGAACATGCTGGACTACCTGCAGCACGCCAAGTAGTCCGCTAATGATTAACAGTGATTTGATCACAACTACACTAAGGAGCCCAGTAAGTGACACATCACTGGAATCAGAATCTCTGCCCCTACACTATGCTGCTTTCTTAGGTGGCAAAAGTGTCTCTATTTTAAGGCTATGTGCGCACGTTGCGTAAATTCATGCAGTTACGCTGCGCTTTGCAGCACAGCGTAACTGCATGCGTCCTGCGTCCCCTGCACAGTCTATGGAGATTGTGCAGGGGCCGTGCGCACGTGGCGTCTCAGAGCGCAGCGCTTCGGCTACTGCCGAAGCGCTGCGCAAAAAGAAGTGACATGTCACTTCTTTCCTGCGCTTTGCCGGCAGCTCCTGCTCTGTCTATGGCAGGAGCTGCAGGCAGAGCGCATGGAATCGGCGCTCACTACGGACATTTCTGCAGCGATCTAAAGCGCACATGTGCTCTTCAGATCGCTGCAGAAATATCTGCAGGGCTAGTACGCAACGTGCGCACATAGACTAGGTCTTTTCTCACCTGATTTAGGACCACATTAGAGTGTAGTTAAACATTGATGTGGAAGCTAACTCAGAAGTGATATGTTCAGAAAAACACTGAGTAAAATGAATATACTCAGTCAGGCTATGTGCACACAGTGCGTTTTTGCGCATTTTTCAGGTGCGTTTTTGGCCTCAAAACTGCATGACTTTGCTTTCCCAGCAAAGTCTATGAGTTTTAATTTTTGCTGTCCACACAACTTTTTTTTTTTAAGCTGCGTTTTTTTTTAGCTTAAAAAAAAAATAAAAAAAATGGACATGTCAATTCTTTCCTGCGTTTTTCCCCCCATGCAATGCATTGGAAAAACGCAGAGATCAAAAACGTAGCAAAACGCAGCCAAAAACCCACCAAATCGCGGTAAACGCATGCGTTTTTTGCTGTGGGTGCGTTTTTGTGCGTTTTTAGCGTCCAAAAACACACAAAAACGCAGCGTCATAAAAACGCAGCGTGTGCACATAGCCTCAGATTGATTCTATTCTGCAACCAGCAGAGGAGAAACAAAGCGTGCTCAAACTGTGCAATAAAACTAAATTAGGGTCATTTTGTGGGTTTATTTTAGAGGGACAGTGGAATGTCTAAGATTTCTAGATGCTTATAAAAGGTAATGGGTGTTAAGATTTCATACAAGATATCCAGGGATAGTGTGAGTACAATACGTTGTTTAGGGGTTTTAGATTTTATTCTAATTCTATGATATAGAAATACAGTAATATAGACAAACCTTGTTATTGTATCAGCATCGTGCATACTTAGATCATATGACCCGTCGCTTCCCAGGAGCCATTGATCTTTCATGGTCAGAGATGGCTTGAAGTGCGTTGTTGCCAGTGCAGTCACATATTCTGCCATTCAGCGCTGTGCTCATAGGATAATTCCTCTTCAGGCTGAAACGGTCTACATCTCATGTGCCATAACTTACAAATGATGTGACATGAGCTCTCTTTAGATACAAAACTGTGATACTTTTTGTCATTTACCGCAGTGACATTATCTACAAGTCACAAGAATGTCAGATTCCAGGATGTAACGGATATGAGCACAATCCCAGCCAGGACGAGCTGCAGAACACTTCAATATCAGTAAGGTAAATGTAAAACAGCAGATTGTCAGAAAATGCCATAACCGACATCCATTACCATTGCACGGAAAATGTACAACACTGGTGGCTGTCTATATTAATGGCTGCCATATAATGCTAAGGCAGCTGGCGTCTGCAGATAGGTATGTGTCTGTCATTGTCTCCCCTAAGTGCAAACTATTTATTTCAATATAAGAATGCAAAAGAGTGTACAGATATTACAGCACAGGATACAGCATGGGGTTGCCGCTGCTGCTTATTGTGAGGCAAAACATGTAAAAACAGGCAAGTAAATGTTTTACCTCACAGAAAGCACAGGATCACAGCTGATTCTATGTCTGTATACTCTTTTGCTTCCGCCCCTGCCCAAGAGATGTGATATGATCATACCACATCCATGTACGGTCAGACACGACCATTACACAGCAGGAACGTTTATATGATTCTCAGCACAGCAATTATTTATTTTAAATCACCATGCCAGAATTTTTTTTTTTTATTTTTAAATTGCACCATTGTAGTGGTGTTTTACATGAAAGGCCCCAGTCTCATGTTCACCTTCCAGCAGATTCATCCACTATCACCACCGCTCTGTAAGGCTTGTGACCTGCTGATAGCTCTAGTGTTTCATGGAGCGCACCACAGGTCACAACTAAGTACAAATCTATGAGAGCATCGTTCTGGATCTCAGACTTGCATTGAGATCTTCTGATGCAACTTGTCACTTCTGGACAGTCAGAAGCTACTGTCACAAGATGGCCCTGAGAGACTGGAGCAACGGCCAAAAAAGGTGGCACTGCTGGAGGGTGAGTTATAAGGCAGGGGAACTTACTAGGGATGATCGAATACTTCGATTATTCGGCTTCGCGAATATTTCCCGAATACCACGCCGCTATTCGCAAATATTCAATGCGCAATGTAAGTCTATGGGAAGCCCAAATAACTATTTGGAACTATTCGGGCTTCCCATAGACTTACATTGCACATCGAATAGTCGAATAGAGGCGAGGTATTCGGGAAATATTCACGAAGCCGAATAATCGAAGTATTCGATCATCCCCAGAACTTACATTGAAATCCTCCTTCTATAGCAGAGTCCCCCCCTCGGCCTCTGGAGGGGTTCTTTAACACATCTAATTTTAAAACTTGTTATTATTCCAAGATCTATTGATTAAAATGTACCTTGCTCGAAGGGAAAACCCCTTTAAGGACAGAGCCTTGTTTTCTGCTGATTTCTTCAGAGTAATACAGCATTTGTTCCTTATAAAGTCCACATAGACAAAAGATATACATTGTATTTTCCTTAACATTTATTATACTATAATTTGATGGCAACTAATTATGTTACTCAGAACCAAAATAGGCATCACCCCTTGAAAGGATTCATGATAATTTAACACTGGTTAATGTTTAAAGGGAACCTGTCAGGTCCAATATGCACCCAGAACCACGAGCAGTTCTGGATGTATATTGCTAATCCCTGCCTAACTGTCCCTGTATACACTAGCATAGATAAAGAGATGTTTAGAGAAAGTATTTCTTAAGATCTTTTACCGTATGCTAATGAGCGAGTGGACTAGTCCCCTGGGCGTGGCTTCCCTTGCCAGTTGCTACATTAGCATGTTAGTACGTCCCTCTGGGTGTGATAACATGCTAATGAACGTGCAGTGTCACCGGATGATCGTTTTCACCTCTCCGCCGCCATCGCGTCCGAGGCTGGATTTCGGCTCAGTGCGCAAGACCCCGGACTTTCGGTCATGCGCACTACTTCAGTTTGGAGCCAGGACGTGTACACCCGGCTTCATAGTCCGCATGACCGAAACTCCGGGGTCATTAGCTCTGAGCCGAAATGCAGCGTTGGACGTGATGGGGGCGGAGAGGTGAGTGAGATCAGCCTGTGATGCTGCATATTCATTAGCATGATAGCACGCCCACAGGGGTGTACTAACATGCTAATCGGGCCAACTAGCAAGGGGAACGCCCAGGGGACTAGTCCCCGTGTTCATTAGCATAAGGTAAAGGATCTTTAGAAATACTTTTTCTATAAATCTCTTTATCTATGCTAGTGTATACAGGGTTGGTTAGGCAGAGATTAGCAATATACACCCAGAACTGCTCGTGGTCCTGGGTGCATATTGCACCTGACAGGTTCACTTTAAATTACTTTGTCCTATGGTTGCAAAACCAGAAGAGATTAAATATTCCCTTTAAAATTCCAATAAGATGTAAATGAAATCTATAACCTGCTAGGCACTCTGCTATATACATCTAAATATACATTTTAACAGTTTATTTTTTTATTATTTTAAAATAAAGCCAGACAATTCCCCCGCCAATGATTTTTTTTTTTTTTCC